>NC_056746.1:1168865766-1169165766 GCF_019279795.1 Protopterus annectens
CCAGGATTCAAGGTGGATCCTCCCTTGTGGAGCGGGATAACTGTAGCTGTGCACCACTCAGTGGGCACAAAGCCTGAGGTGAGGCTATGATTAAACATGACACTTAGGTGGGGTGCCATTTCATTTTGTAGTTCATGTAGTACACAGCCTGGGATGTCATCTGGTCCCATGGATGCTGTATTCTTAGCTTTGGAGAGTGATGTTTCTACCTGTATGGCTGTGATTATCGGAATTTGGCAATCTTTTGGTATTGAGATGGGCCCTTTAGGGGATGAGAGGGGAGTGAAGTTGGCACTAAATCGATCTGCCAGGATATTGGCAATATCCTTGGGATCAGTATATTTAATGTCATTCTGTTGTAGTTCAGAGCAGATCTGAGCATTGCCATTTAGATTCTTGACATAACTATAAAATGCTTTGTGGTTGTCTTTGGAATCTTTGGCAATTTTATTTTCGTAACTAGCTTTTGAGGATTTTATGAGGAATCTCAGCTTCTTACTGAGGCTGATGAGGGAGTTTTTTGCATCCTGGGATTTTCCTCTTTTCTGCAACAGTTTCTTCCTTCAGTTGTATAGTTTGTTTATAGCAGGGGACCACCAGATTGGCTTCCTTTTTTTGGAGAAGAGCATCTTGGTTCTATGTGGGATGGCACGATTCATGCATGAGTGGATGTGCTCATACAGTGCCTTAGTGTAGGATTCTGCAGTCGAACTTCTGGATCCTGTCTGCGTGGGTGTTGTGAAGTTTGTCACTTCTGACTTCAGTAGCATGAAATTGGCTTTGGAGAAGTTTTTTAAGGAGGTTTCCTTACTGGGGGGTGGGGGTGGGATGTGGATGTCAAGGGTGATTTGCTTATGGTCAGACCTGACCAATGAGGGGGTGACCACTGGTGTAGAGCATCTATCTCCCATGTTGGTAATGACCAGGTCTAGGATATTGGAGCCCCTGGTGGGACAATGGATTCGTTTATCCAGGGCATTGGAATTTATGAATTCCAAGAACCGTTGGGAAAAGGAGTTGGTACCCGAGTAGTTTTCCCAATTAATGGCAGGGTAGCTGAAATCACTTAGTATTAGGGTATTTGGTTGTATCTTAATATTTTCCAGTATGTTTAGGAAGGTGTAGTGAGAATTTTGGGGTATGGTGGGGGATCTGTAGCAAGCTACAATTTGGATTGCAGTCTTACCAAGTGTTAGTTGCACCTGGAGAATTTCAGATGCATTGTGTTGGACAACTAGCCTGGAGGTGTGAATATCCTTGGTGAATATGGACACTCCTCCACCTTTAGTGTTTCGGTCTTGGTTTTGTGGCCGAAAAGTGTGGTAAGAATTGTAGGCTGGTATTGCAGGGGTGCTCTCTGGAGCCTTGAACCAGGTCTGTCACTGCACAGATATCGATGTTCTCCATTTTTAGGAGTGCATTTTGAGGTTTAGACTTCTAGCATTGAGTAGCATTACCTTTAGATTTTGCATGCTTGTATCTGTTACGGTGGTGGTTTTATCCTTTGAACCTTGCCTAATAAAGGCACAATAGGGGTGGCAAGAGCTTTAGCCAGTAACCTGAATCCCAGGGGTGACAAGTGCAGACCATCACTGGCAAAGCATCGTGGTTTGTCGATCATGTCTTCCCAGGCAGACAAATACTGGATCCCCTTTGAATATCACCAGAAGCTTAGCCGATTGTTGAAGTCAATCATTTTGTCCTTATGCTGTGGTATCATTCTGGGCGAAGGCAGGATGCTACTTAGGGCTAGGGTCATACCTGTCTGGGTCACATGATTCAAGAGCTCTTCCATGCCTCTTTTCATGTAGTCCAGGGAGTTACGTCTCAAGTCATTTACTCCAGCATGGACAATGACAGAGTTGTATTTGTACTTGTTGTGGAGTGACTTGAGTGCCTTGAGTGCATGAATTATGTGGTGGATCCTGGCACCCGACAGGCAACTGACTGTAATTTTCTCCTTGTTCAGCCTGGTGAGTGGGACATCAGTGTGCCTGACTATAGAGTCACCTATGAC
The DNA here is from genome assembly GCF_019279795.1 of Protopterus annectens. Classification (NCBI taxonomy): domain Eukaryota; kingdom Metazoa; phylum Chordata; order Ceratodontiformes; family Protopteridae; genus Protopterus; species Protopterus annectens. Next base: position 1,168,867,784 of record NC_056746.1, read on the forward strand.
TAAAGTATTGGGTACATTGTCTTGCCTTAGGGGCTATTGTTGGGTGGCACACTGGTGTTGTGAGCTATGTGCCACTTTGGCTGTGACTGGTGTTTGTTTGCATTTTGGCTTCGGAGGTTCTTGTTGCTTGGGCAGGTTAATGTTAAGGGCCTCCGCATATGTGGGTTTAGTGTTGCTATGTGTGGGAGTTGATGGTGTGGGTTTTGAAGGGATATGAGTTGCTAGAGGTGTCATGCAGATGTTAGCCTTCTCCTCTTGAATGTCTAGCACAGTCTTGACCGGAGAGAGCTTTGCTTCCAGTTTGGCTATGTAAGTGCATCTCTCGCAGGTTGTAGTGTTGGGTGGTAGGAAGAGAGGATTGTCTATGTACATGAGGCAGTTGCCGCATTGCCCCAGTATGCCCAGATTCACCAGGTGGACAGGAGAAACCACCGGAAGCTGACCCTTGGACATGCCTGTTTAGGTGCTTTTTTCTAAGGTTTAAGAGCTGTTTTCCCTTACCTTTGCAAGGTACTTTGCAATTGTAGGCTGTTTAGTGCCTATGATTAATTTCTCCTTATTGACAATGCAAAGGTAGGCTGTTTAGTGCCTATGATTAATTTCTCCTTATTGACAGTGAGAGCTGAGTGCTTGTATCAAGTTCAGGCTTCCTATTGCTTTACAGCAGGTTCTAGAGCAAGTGCTAGTCACAGGGGTTCAGATTTTAGTGCTACTACTGAGAAACCAGCTAGTTTTAAGGGAAAATTTGAAGAGCAGATTTTCTGGCACCTGGAATAGTTTAACTGTAGCCTCATAGTGCTGCACGATGTGAAAAATGTGCAAACACACGCATTTTTAAGCCAGAAAATTGAAAGGGATAGAAATCAGCCCAAAAAGGCTAATAAAAATTACAATTTCAGAGCTGGAAACCACTCCTCTAGCGTTAGATGGGCAGTGCAATGCTCACCAGTCCCACTGGTAAGCAGTAGGACTTCACTCTACCACAGCAAGGTCTGGATTGCTCCTTGCTCTGAGCACAGAAAATAAAGTCCTGCGACAAGCAAGGCCTGGGATATGGACTGGCTAGAAAAGGTGGGAAACGAGCAAACAAGATAGTATATGTATATATATATATATATATATATATATATATATATATATATATTTTTTTTTTTTTTTTTTTGAAACAGGCTAAACAATGCAGTAATACAGTAAATAAACACATAAAAGTCTAACACACTTGAGTGTGTAGTCCTAAACAGTAAATGTAATTAAAACTCTATACAAAATTAGCAATTTAAAACTTTTTAAATGAAGCAAGGCAAGTGTACAACTGAAAAATGATTTAAGTGGCAGTAATACAGCAGAATAAGTAGCTAGTCTACATATACAGAGAAGTCTATATATACAGAAAAGCAGCTAAAACACGCAAACCCTTCAGATGCAGTGCAACCTAGAGTACTTGAGTTGTAGCAATATTAAAGCAATTACAGTTATAATAAATGCTCTAAAATACACTCTATATTTCCAAAATGTTTGAGAAGCACAGTCAGAACATAAGGAAATTCAGGAAAATTTTTTTTTTTTTTTTGAAAGGGAAAAAGGAGAAACAGAAGGTCTTATCAGATGGTCTCTCTCTGTATTAGGTAGAATGAGCTAATGACACTAGACTGGGAGGAGTTCCCAGATCAGATTTACAGTAGGGGCGGGCAACTGCAAAGCCACCAAGTATAACACAAGACACCAACAGGGAAGGTGGGTGGGGACACTAAAGCTATTAGCCTACAAAGCACTAGAGAAAGCCACAAAATAAGCTATTAGCCTACAAAGCACTAGAGAAAGCCACAAAATGAAAGTTATTTGTAAAGATACAGAATGCTTTAACTACAAACAAATCAGTTACCCATGCAGATTTCAATAAAAGTGCTGTATATAAATTGCTAGAACAATAAAATGTATAAATAATCGAAAAAAAACAGGATACTTATATAATCACTTTAAGTACATGCTGATTTACCCACTTATAAAGATGTTGTACTAATCAGTTAAACTCTCTGGATGGTTGTTGCTGTAGTGGTCAGGGAACCCAGCTGCCTAAAACACTATTTCTGTACCCCTATTTTCCACTCCTATTTTCCACTTTAATTCTTAAAAGCCCTTACCAGACCATACTTTTCCCCAAGCCTTTTTTTCATTTCACACTCCTCTTGACTTTTTCTTTCTAGTACCACTGCCCCCCACTTATACTTTACTGTTTTGTCTGCATCCTGCTACCTGTTTGTGATCTAGTGCAGATGCAACATACCTGTGCATGAGAAGCTAATTTCTCAGCCTACAACTCTCTGTTTTACTGTCTCCCTCCAGTCATTGTTTTTCTCTTTTCCTTCCCTCATTAAAAACACTTACAGTACCTACTCCTTTTCCATGCTATCCAAACCTGGCTAGCTGACTGATTGTCTTCTTGGGTGATTTCCTGACCTGGGTGTAGGAACAGCCAGACTCAATATAAATCAACACAAATAAATAGTTATCATAGCTATCTACCTTCCTCCTGCAAGCAATCTACAAAATATTGAAAATATACTTAAATGGGCTTCCTCTAACTTGAACCACGAAACATTAATACTTCGTGACTTTAACCTAGACTGGCTTACCTGTTCCTCCAATGCACCAATACACCAACACATTTTATAAACCTATGAAATTGCCATCAAAATATACATCACCCTACATGCATAGACAAATATACAAACAAACACTCCACTCATGATTGCATTCTGACAAAACTAACATCAACTATGAGTCTGTCTGCTTACCTGACACTTTAAGTGATCACTATCCAGTATACCTAATAAGAAAAATCTCAAACAATAGTGGTAATATCACTTACCACTACACTCAAAAATAAAATCACTATCCACCTTTCAGACTCTCTTAAAACAACAAAACTGGTCTCCTCTAAAAACCTTACAACTGGATCAGGCAGTTCAATACTTTAATAACATTTTCCTGCAAATCTTAAATAAACTTGCCCCACTCAGAAAAATTTGCACTAAAACCAGAAAACTCCCATGGTTAGCAAAAGAAACAATACAACTACTTAAACAAAGAGACAAAGCGTGGTCCCTCTATCTCTCTAACAAAAGTCAGGCTAATAGCATCACCTTCCAACAACTTAGAAACTAAGCTAAGAAACAAATCAAACTAAACAAAAAACATACTTCCAAACTTGACAAGTAAAATATCAAACAAATCCACAAAGATTTTGGCAATCAATCAATCTCCTTATAAATCCAGGGAAACCCACTACCCAGTCCCTATTACCAATAATAGTATAGACCCTATTCCATCCCAATTTAGCCTCCCTATTACCCAGCACATCTACCTTACCTCTGTCTGTACCCACTCCATTTGATCCACCACATACTTACTTTAAACTTAAACCCATTCAAACAAGCTACATACAAGGCTTACTATCTAAAATAAAACTGTGTACCCTTGCCGCTGATCCACTGCCAGGTGACTTTCTTAAATTAGCTACCACATCTATTGCCTACCCCATATCAATTCTAATTAACCACTCTATCACTAAACAATATCTACCTTTCATATGGAAAATATTCCATGTCATTCCACTGCATAAAGGAGCCCCCTCTAAAACATATCTAATTACGGGTACATGTCAGTACACCGACAAGTCGGAAGACCGACATTCACTCCACTGACACATGAAAAAATCGAAACCGCAAACACGGACATTTAACAGGTAAGACTTTTAATTTCGCTAATCATGCCTACCACACATGCATAACACTGCCACACTTACTAAAACATGGTAGGCATGATTAGCGAAATTAAAAGTCTTACCTGTTAAATGTCCAGTTTATGGGTTTCGATTTTTTCATGTGTCGGTGGAGTGAATGTCGGTCTTCCGACTTGTCGGTGTACTGACATGTACCCCTAATTACAGACCTATAGCCATACTCCCACCCCTAGCAAAAATCTTAGAAAAGTGTGTCCACAAACAAATAATTGAGTACTTCCAAAAAAATTATCTCTTATCTGTTATACAACATGGTTTCTGACCAAAACACAGTACTAGTACTCCTCTCATTATTTTCACCAATTCTACGAAATCATTATATCTGAGTGACACCACCAGGTGCATCTGAAGTTAACTCCTGTTGATGCCTCTAGGCTTCAAATATTGCTTGTTCATATTTGCACCAATAATTCCAGAACCATGCTATATACAATGTTTTAAAAGTTTTCAGCTTAAACCTTAGATAACAGCAAACTCAACTGCATTAATATCTGGCATCTGTCTAGTGCAGGTGAAGAGATATTAAATGTTGTTTTATGATATTAATTTATATGGATATAATTTTCACATTTTTCTAAATATCTCAACAACCAAGTAACACAGCACTCCTTAGTCTCATATGAAAGCTCTCAGCTAGATGAATAAATGTTTGCTGAGATAGTGTAAGGTTTTTATAAAATATTACAAACGTAATAGCTACTGTATTTGCTGTGACTTATAAAATTCAATTTAAGACCTATAACCTAAAGAATACTATCACTATAAAAATAGTTTGTGTTGAAGGGTTTGCCATTTATACTTCTTTCATACCCCCTATGGTTCCAGATATATGAACATTTGTTTGAAATGTGAGGACATAATTTGATTCTGTCAAAAGGCTTATGCTCCGCCCATTGGAAGCTACAATGCAAAATTCCTGAGCTTCACTGGAGTAAATGAGTTAACAGTCTGAAAAATAATAAACAACTTGTCTCTGCTACCTTTCCTGACATGTCAAAAGCCTTTGACACCATATCACATCAAATCCTCCTAAATAAACTTGCCAATTACAACCTCTGCCCTGAGGCCCTAAACTGGTTCGACAGCTATCTCTCAAATAGGCAACAAGCTACCTTATGGGATAATAAACTCTCCCTCCACCTTCCCATATCTGTAGGAGTCCCCCAAGGATTGATTCTAGGGCCACTACTCTGTACAATCTTTACCAATGACCTTACAACAGCCGCTAGTCCCGCCAACATTATACAATATGCAGATGACTCCTCGCTCGTCTGCTCTACACCTACAATCGAGTCACTACAAGAAAAAACTCAGACTGCCCTTACCAACATTGAAAAATATCTAGCAGCCCATCAACTTATACTAAATCCCAATAGAAAGACGCTCATGGTATTTTCAAAATCCTTCCTCGCTAGCTAATAATCCACCTCTTTCTATTTTTTCTTCAAATCACACTAAAATGGAACCAGTTGAACACACTAAACTTCTTGGGGTTACCATAGATAATGCCTTGAAATTTGACAAACATATTGCACAGACAATTAAAAAAGTCCACATAAAACTAAGTACACTCTACAGAGCTAAACCCTATCTTACAGACCATGCTAGACTGCAGCAGCAAGAACCCACCTGTTATCTTCACTACTCTATTGATCTATTGATCTCAAATATTCCACAAACCTCTAAAACAGAAAAGAACAACCTTGAATCTTGCTATAACAAGACAGCCAAATTTGCAACTAACCTACCCCAAAAAAACTAAATTGGTCAACTTACTCACACTAAACCAATTATTAATTGCCCACTCAGTGATGTATAAACCTGATCACTGCCCAGCCCTAACTAACCTTGTTCAACCCTACAAAAACCTTAGGTCAGCTGACAAAGTCCTACTTAAAGTAAATAAATCTCGCAACTCTCATGGTGACTCCTTATACTGCTGCAAGATTTCAAAAGTCTGGAACTCTCTTCCACAAGAAATTCTATCTATTGATCATACTTGTAACTTTAAAGTGGCACTAAGACAATACCTCCAATCTCACTGGCAATGCCTGTGCTCTTCTCCAGACTATATCCCTCCCCCATTCTATTAACTCTGGCTGCAACTCTCATAATCTCTGAGGGCACTCCCTCCACACAATTGAATGTACAAAAAAACTACTGTAAATTGTTAACTGAATGTATTGTATCAATGCCTTTACTGATTTGTAATGTCATTTTATGCTATTTACTTTGCTTTTACTCTTATATTAACATCTGTCTGTATTTTTGTCTAATTTGTAACCTTTTTATGCTACTTTCTGGTAATTGATTTTGTATAACTATACTTCTGGAGCTTTTCTCCCCGGGTCTCTGCTGAAAAAGAACATTTTTTCCAGTTGGACATTACCTGGTAGACAAATGTAAATAAATAAAATTGTCTGTATTTGGGTGTAAAAATGGTCAAGTTGCAATTATTGGTAATATTGCATTGGAAGGTGCTGCTGGATCAAATTTAAAATATCACATTACAAAAACATCGAAATTCATAACATCGAGACCAGAACATCATAAGCATAATAACATAGAACATTTAAAATAACGAAACTTGTAATATTGAAATAGGTACTGCACATGTCAGGCAGTACACAAAGTCCTGATTGGAGATTTCATTGCACTCATAACAGAAGCTTCTCCATTTAAATGCAACATTTAATAGAAAAAACATACGTTTTTCAGTATTTTTCAATTGAGATCACAGTACAGTGGGGATCAGGAAATTTAATCTTTTCCCCACTGTAGTGAGATCTCTGAGTTAACAGAGTATCCATCCTTAAGAATAAGGATGATGTGCAGAGCTGCAGTAACTACAGAGGGATAAAATTGATCAGTCACAGCAGGAAGTTATGGGAAAGAGTAGTGGAAGCTAGGTTAAGAATGGAGGTGATGATTAGTGATCAGCAGTATGGCTTCATGCCGGGAAAGAGCACTACATATGCAATGTTTGCTGTGAGAGTGTTGGAGAAATACAGAGAAGGTCAGAAGGAGTTACATTGTGTCTTTGTGGACTTGGAGAAAGCATATGACAGGATGCCTAGAGAGGAGTTGTGGTATTGTATGAGGAAGTCGGGAGTGTCAGAGAAGTATGTAAGAGTGGCACAGGATATGTACAAGGGTAGTGTGACAGCGGTGAGGTCTGCAGTGGGAGGAACAGATACGTTTAAGGTGGAGGTGGGATTACATCAAGGATCAGCTCTGAGCTCTTATTTGCAGAGGCGATGGACAGGTTGACAGATGAGATCAGACAGGAGGCCCCATGAACTATGATTTTTGCAGATGACATTGTGATATGTAGTGAGAGTAGGGACCAGGTTGACGAGACCCTGGAGAGGTGGAGATATGCTTTAGAGAGGAGAGGAATGAAGGTCACCAGGGCTAAAACAGAATATATGTGTTTAAATGAGAAGGAGGGTAGAGGAATGGTGAGGATTCAGGGAGTAGAGTTGGTAAAGGTGGATGAGTTTAGGTACTTGGGAGCAACAGTTCAGAGTAATGATGAGTGTGAAAGAGAGGTGAAGAAGAGAGTACAGGCAGGATGGAGTGGGTGGGGAAGAGTGTCAGGAGTGATTTCTGATAGACTGGTACCAGTAAGAGTGAAAGGGAAGGTCTACAATAGGGTAGTGAGACCAGCTATGTTATATGGGTTGGAGACAGTGGCATTGACAAAAAGGCAGGAGTCAGAGCTGGAGGTGACAGAGTTAAAGATGTTACGATTTGCACTGGGTGTGACTAGGATGGACAGGATTAGGAGTCAGTATATTAGAGGGTCAGCTTAGGTTGGACAGTTTAGAGACAAAGCAAGAGAGGCGAGATTGCGTTGGTTTGGACATGTGCTGAGGAGGGATGCTGGGTATATTGGGAAAAGGATGCTAAGGATGGAGCTGCCAGGTAAGAGAAAAAGAGGAAGGCCTAAGATAAGGTTTATGGATGTGGTGAGAGAGGACATGCAGGCGGTTGGTGTGAAAGAGCATGATGCAGAGCACAGGAAGAAATGGAAACAGATGATCCGCTGTGGCAACCCCTAATGGGAACAGTCGAAAGAAGATGATGATGATGAGTGAGATCACGGAGTTAGTACATATAATTTGCAGGGGATGTGGGGAATGCAGCCCCCAAATGCTGATAAAAGTAGAATTTTGTGTTAAATGTTGTGTTTAAATGGAATAGCTGCTTTTATGAGTGTAGCACAATCTCCATGTAGGACGTCCATGTACTGCCTTACATGCGCAGTAAGTATTTCGATGTTACAAGTTTCATTATTTTAAATGTTCAGTGTTATTATGCTTACAATGTTCTGGTCTCAATGTTATGAATTTTGACATTTTGGTAATGTGATATTCTAAAGTAGATCCATACTGCCATGTCATGAAAAGGGTGAAATCCTGGGCAGCCAGTGGTTATTAGTATTAGTAGTATTAGTGATTATAATTATTATACTATATTATCCCCAGGGTTCTGTGGTTCTGTGCTGGGACCTCTCCTGTTTAGCATCTACTTTTCTGAAATAAAAGCCAATACCAAATGGCTCTGACTGCATTTGCAAATATCTGCAGTCTAGGAGCAGTCATTGAATCCCCAAATGATTTAGCCATCCTGCAAAAAGTTTGTCCAAAATAAATAACTGGTGCCAAAAATCATGGACTTAAACGAAATTCTACAAAATGCATTATTGTATCCTTTGGAAGTCATCTACCCCAAGGAAATATCACATTGACAATACACCCCTAAGAGCTGACCCATGTTAATCAGGATTTTGGAACTTACAGTATGTGGACAATGGCCTAACATTTGACCAACATGTGTCCATTGTTGTAAGAAAGTCCTTCTATATTACACAGTTTATAAACAAAAGGATTGTGTCTAGATCTAGAGATTTCATTGTGCCCCTTTACTCAGCCTTCATTAGACCAGTCATTAAGTATAGTGTCCCCTTTGGCATATATCTGTCTAGACACATGCAACAGCTGGAATGCCCACAGAGATGCCTTATAAAAAGGATGCAAGACCTAAACAGCATGTCCTACATGGACGAACTCAAAGCCCTGTCACTGTACTTGGTATTCTACAGACTGCAAAGAGGTGACCATTGCCTGGCATACAGTTCATCCTCTGACCCAATACTGATGGATTTACTGCACATCAGCAAGTTCCTGTCCATTTTCAGGCACAACTTGGATCTACGGATGGGAAATAGAAAATTGCCCCATGACCGCCCCCTGTACTGCTTATGGACAGAGACCACTCTTAAATGATTTATCTCTTGTATGGGTCCCCTCAAATTATATATGGTATGATCCCAGTTATTCACATTAGGAGGTAATATATAATTATCGACCATGGGATGAGTAAGGCCAGTCTCTAAACAGGTAGGTTAATTTGAGCACAAAAACTGAAATTGGCATGGCTTAAAATGGCCCTCAAGGACAGCTAACCTAATATTTACATATGAACCAATTACAGCTTTGATATGCAGCCATACAATGTAAAGTTTATTTGGGTATAGTAAGTGTTGGCCATTACCAGAGACAGCAGTGTACATTTGTTGTACGCTCTTAGGTTCAATTGTCTCTCAGAGATTGGTTAGTAGTCAGAAATGTAGATTATGAAATTTTAGCAGATGACTAATCTGTTGGAGCAGGTAGGATTGTACACCCATTTGTCATGTAAATTTGTGCTAGTGATGCAGATTTAAAGACCATATCGTAACATGAATCTTTCAATCTAATAAGATTTCCTCAAATAACACTATAAACAATAAGAGGATAAACTCAAGCTTTGTGTACCTCTATATTTCATAGAGTTTGGTAGAAAGGTGTTAACACAATCCCCTTAGATGGTTCCTCCTGGCAAACATGAAGTGAAATGCTGTAAGACAGAGTACTGGAGACCACAGTAAGAGGAAATTCAAATGCCACCAAGAGCTCAAGCAGGATCAGAACCAAGTATGTGATAGGGATCTATTAGCTCATGAACGGCCAAGTGAGATGAAGTTTGCTCATAAACACAGCTATCCTAAATTCTACCTACACTAGGCAAAAAGCATTGATTCTTCAAGTGTGGGGGGAGTCCAATACTCCCTACACCCCTTAATTTTATATAACATCTCTTGATTACATAACAGAGGAGAAATGAGAAATTCCCAGTTCTGCAAAGAGTGGTCTCATGCAAACAAATGTGCTATAATACATACTTTGCCATGTAAAACAATATGGTAAATATAAACAATGATCAGATGTGACTGGGAAGCTAGAATCCATCAAATTCACCCTTGATCATTATTAGCAATGTTGCCGAAAATACATTAGTTTTGTAACATTTTATGACAATAGAGACTACAAACACACAATTGTTAAGCCAAAACACAGTTAAGGTAAGGATAGTTTAATCAGGCCAATATCATAGCCTACTCTTTGATTATTGGTTATGTGGTTTAGTTCCATAGTGCAGACAGATTAACACTTGACTTCAACACAGATTACCAGAGTTCTAGTGATGGCCTGAGTACTGAAGGAAGCAATCCTGGAAAGGTAGGAGGCAACTATTAAAGTCATCTCACTTGTACATGCGAGAGAGAGTTAGCCAGAGTCGCTGCTATCTGACACACATTAGAGGCAAGATATTACACTAGAAAGTACCACCAGCAGGTATGGTACTGTCAGGGACACACATTCCATCTCATGCAGACTCTAGACAACTGGGGCATGATTTAGAAGCAAGTATGCTTAGGGCAGGTATTGCTGCCAAAGGGTGAGAGGAGATAGAGTATATAAATCTTTTTGGTTGCCTGGATGACAGCCTGCTCCCTTCCTGTTTCTTGCCCCAAGTTTTGGGCTATCCCTATGGCGTATGGAGCCACGATACAAACTCAGTAGAACTACAGGCTGTGTGAGGGTACCAGTCCAAGTTTTCAGGGAAATAAATGGTTAATGGAGTAGGAGAGAAGGGCTGATGATCAGCAGGCATAAGAAGGAAAAAGATATATAAAACATTGCCAGTGACATAAAATTAACTCTTGTACCCGTGGATAGCGTCCCAGGACACATTTCAATTTAATGTCTCAGTGAGTATATATCAATTTTACTGAACTTAGTGCGTTAACTCAAGCTACATATTTAAACTTGGTACATAAGAAAATACTACAGAAGTCCATCTGCAAGCATAACTTCAGTTTTGAAATATACTTTACTAATATTTTTTAGCAATAAACTAATACATTTTTGATAAGATATTTAACTTCAACATGTCCAAAGCAGAATGTGAAAATACTGATAATGTCAAAATATCCTGACCAAAATACAATTTAGAAATCAAATGGTCTTCTTTCTTGGAATGTAATGCTATTTATGAACAATAATCGTGACTGTCTCCTAGGTATGTGTATAGTAGCTGTGAGAGGCACTGAAATGGAGAATATGATTGTTTTCTTAAAAACATGCAGTGTATCTACTGTACAGTGTCTCACAACCAAAACTATATTTAGTCTATCTTTATGTCCATGTTGCAAGAAGGTGAAAAGAACTGTACAATAAAATAAGTAATTTTAAACTGTATTACCTAAGGATGGTAAAATCCATCAGTCCCAGCTTCACATAAACCCATTTTAATTTTAAACCTTGATTATAAAATGTTTGTGTCCATACTAGCTAAAAGAATGGCAAAGGTGCTACCAAAATTGATAGATATGGTTTAATGTGCTTTGTGGAGGGGAGGCAAACATTTGACAATGTTAATAGAGCAATTATGATTGAAAGGGAAACAGAATGTAAGAAAATACTACTGTTGGTGGGTCTTGATGCAATGAAAGCATTATACAGAGTAAGCTGGGATTTTGAGTAGGATGATAGAAGCATTTCCATTCCCTTATATGGTTAATTAGGGGGATATACAAAGGATCACAGGCAAGATTTAAAGGGAGAGAATTCCTTTCCAAAGAGTTGTGTTTAAACAGAGGAATCAGACGGGTGTCCTCGTTCCCCTTTGCTATTTCCTTTATATTTAGAGCCATTGGCAAAGAAAATAAAGGACTCAGAAATGTAAGGATAGAATTGGTACGGTAGTCAAGAAAAGTTGGCTTTATTTTCAGATATTATTTTGTACTTTATAAATCCAGAAAAGGACATTTCAGTGTTGTGGAAAATTCTGAGATGGTTTCAAGTATTTTTGGGATATAAAATTAATGAAGATAAAACAAAGGCTATAGCCATACGTTACGTACCCCATACAAACTGGTTCAGCAATAGTCATATTTATGTGGACACGATAAGATGAAGTATTTAGGAGTCTGGATTAAAAAGGTTTCTGTTATGACAGCCAATGATATGTCAGAAGAGACTAAACAAAAGATAATACAAAAACTAAGAAACTAGAACATCTCAGTTATGGATATGGATAGTAAGATTCAAACAGTGAAAATGTTTTAGTCCCTTTAGTCTTGTATACAGGTTAGGCATACTTTTATCAACCAGAGGAGAAGTTGTGAATTGTAATTAATTAGTTAATAAAGAGTTGAAGGAATTTTTCTGGGACAGGAAGAGGGCAAAAGTTGAGTCGGATAAGATGATCCTCCCAATAGAACAAAGAGGTTTAGGATTACCTGATTTGAAGGGATATTTTAGAGCTATGCAGTTAAGACTTATATACATAACATAAGCAGAATGTTATATTTTAAGGTGGAAATGGTTGATGATGATGATGAAGCAGGGGAGGAAGTTCGAAAATAAGGAGAGAATGGGGTTTAGTGAGCAGATCATTGCAGAGAATAATGACAACCATACAAAATCTTATAAAGTTGCAGAAAGTATTCTATGAACTAAGCCAACATGGGAGTGGAAAAGACAGATTTGGCCAGTAAGGTTGACTGCAAGTAGGGGCACAGAAAATAGGCAAGAAGGGGCTGAAACTTACTGGAGAAAACTGGCATAGCTATCAATGTATTAGGAGCAAATAACCAGGGAGGGAAAGATGTTAGAAAGGGAACAGGCCAGGAAAACATTTCGACTGCAGGATAGAGACTACCTTCCCTGCCGTGGATTGAGATCAGAGTATAAGCAAAGAGAAAGGAATTGAGGAGTTCTAAGTAAAAGGCCTGCTCCTGCAAAGATTTAGTCAGATCTAGAGTGGAAGCAGCTATTTAAAAGGGGATAATTAGTAGGACACAAAATACGGCGTGATAATAAGAATCAATCTGAATATGGTGTGATAATAAGAATCAATCTGAATATGGCGTGATAATAAGAATCAATCTGAATATGGCGTGATAATAAGAATCAATCTGAGTATGGCGTGATAATAAGAATCAATCTGAATATGGCGTGATAACTAAAGATTCAATCAGGGGAGGTTAGAAAAGATTTGGAAGAGAGACTGGAAAAGCTATTTACAAGGGAACAATGACAGGACATGTGTATGGCTCTCAAGTATGCAACAAAGTCCACAAGGTTTAGAATTTTCACTTAGAAGTATTTGCATAGGTATTTTATACCCTAAACAGACTTCAAAGAATTTTTCAGTAACAACGAAGAAAAATGCTCACCACTTCTGGCCAAGCAAAAATAATGACAAAACCAGGATCCAATATACAGAGTTTAATAAAATTCCCTAGCGCCTCGGCATAAAAGCCTTCAAAGGAGAATAAAACCACACTAAGCATTCAAACTTTTATAACAAAATCAATCCACATTAATTACATAACTGCATCCAATTAAGTTAAAAAAAATTTCCAGTTACATTCCACATTAATACCTGCTGGACTTAAAGTCCCATACTTCAAAATAAAAATCATCTCTTTGTGTAGGAGCCTATTCTTTACGTCTAAATTATGTCCCCTTTCACAAACATGTTCCAATATTGTACATCGTAAACCTTCTGGATTTTTGTCGTGATATTTTTCAAAGAATTTTTCCTCAGGTAGATAGCAAATGTTGGAGATGTGATGGGAAGAAAGAAGTAACTGGGAATATGTTTTGGGGGAGTGTAATGAGCTGGCAGATTTTAAAAATTCCCTACACAATATTCTGTCAGAAATATTGGGGGAGCAAATGGCTATAAGTTGGGAAATTATTCTGAGCTGGGACAGAGGATCTGAAATTACATAGACATAGGATGACCATATTACATTTAATGCTATTGGTTTACAAAACAAAAAAGTTACTAGAAAATGGAAATCAAAATCTAAACCAATGGTATTTGAAGTACTGAATATTATAAAAGAGGTAAAAATGAAAGTGGGATCTTTACAAAAGAGAAGGAGCAAATTATATAGCAATAAACTGAATTTGTAAAAACAGTACATGCAAGATAATGCTCACAAGGAAGAGTGAGGTTTAAGGGAAGGCAGGAATTAAACAATGTATGCAATGTTGGATTAAATGAGAGTTGTTATAAAGGAGGAAAACATAAGAAAACATATATGTAATGTATAATCTATGTAAATGAAAAAAATGTTAATGTAGTTTGTTTTCTTTTCCATTAATGTATGTGCACCTATGTCTTAAGTGAGAATTTAATAAAGGTGTATAAAAAAGGTTTAAGCCTTGCCACCATAACCATAACACACACAGAATTTCACTTTTCTCAGAACACCAGTATCATCTGTCATCAAAAGGCTGTGACAATTGGTACAGATTACTGTTCCAAGATACCTGCATCTCTCGTTTTTCCATGAAGACTTTTAAGGCATTGTTTCTTTTTGTGCATTAGTCAGTCTCTCCTTGATAGTCCTACAGTAAAAGATGCTGCAGTAATAAGAGTTGTTACTCCCACCTGCTTCACAGTGCAATGCCTGTTACATGACTCATGAGATATAGGTCTGTCTGTCAGTCCTGTAGGTGTCAGCCATACCACAATGTTACTATGAGATTATTGTAGAAATAGGCCATGCCTACATGGTACTGAGATTGTTGTAGGGCAGGACACATACCTCTCAACCTCAGTGCAAAAAATCTGGACAAAGTCTGTCATAATGGGGTGACAAAAACCCAAGAATAGGAACGGATTTTAAATATTGCTCTTATAAACTTAGAAAGTTGCTAGAATAAAATAATTTATCTTAGCATGCATTTTTCTGAAGGGTATGAAGTGAAACTCAAATGAATATCATTATTTAGAGTTTCAAATCCATAGATCATCCCAGTGATTTGCCAGCAATTCACAAATTTTATGATGAGCAGATCAAAAATACAAGGCAAAAATATGGACATCCAGAGAAAATCTGGACAGTTGAGAGGTATGGCAGGACATCATTCTTAGCCCCACTAGCATGCTGCTTTGATACTATTACAGGACAAGCCATCTCCATTAGCAATACTAGCATATTATTGTGAGTATTACAGGGTTGGATATTACTGTTATCCTCACTAACATGTAACTTTGAGACTGTTATAAGGCAGCCTATCACTGTTTGCCATATTACCATGTCACTGTGACTGTTGCAAGGTAGGGCACCACTGTTAACCTACAAGTGCACCTTACAATGAGACAGTTGCAAAACAGACAATTAGATTTAGTCGTGCAAATGCATTACTATAAGAGAGTTCCTGAGCAGACTGTCACTGTTAGCCCCCATATGACAGACATACCAGCATGATACTGTTAGTGTTTCATAACATGTTATTAGATTGAGCATGTGCATAATTCTGATATTTCAGTACTCACAGTACTTTATTTTAACATGCTTTGACCTTCTAATGTCTTTAACTGCCAGAGTAACATGGGTGCTGCAGGTGCAATCCCTTGCAGTGCTGCCTCCTGCCTTACTTGGATGGTATTTATTTCATTACTTTTATTACTTGGATGGTATTTATTTCATTACTTTTATTACTTGGATGGTATTTATTTCATTACTTTTATTACTTGGATGCTGTTTATTTCATTACTTTTATTACTTGGATGGTATTTATTTCATTACTTTTATCTAGTCCTAAAACTTAAAATCTTTTCCTGAAGATTGAAAGTCACTTATTCACAACTACTGTTTATTAGATTAGTTGAATCCTCACTGATGTGTTTGTGTACTATTCATATTACTGCATCTGTTTCTAAATGAGCTCTGCTTTTAATCTTTGTTGTAGTTCTTGTGATGGAAAGATGTGACCTTGAATGTGAGACGAACAACAAGAGGCACAGAACGTCGGACTTTGGAATCCACTGCCTAGTAGTGAGGAGGGGGCAAGCCTTCAGGATTACTGTTTACTACAAGGGCAGAGGATTTCAGCAACATACAGACACGTTAACATTTACAGCACAGACAGGTAAGTTATTCAGAAGTGATCTGTACAGTAGTTTTAAGATATGTCTTAGAAGGTATCCCAGTCCATAGTTGAACAACACTATGAAATGTTACATTTTATGTCACTGCTGTGAAAATCATTATATAGGGCTTTTCTCTCTACCCTTCTACTGTAGTGACCTTAGAGATGATCCTTTAAAGTTTTAGGAGTGCATGAAGTACAGCCCCAGCTCCAGGCCTAGTATAGAGGTATGGGAGTAAAAATGGTTGGTTTTAACACTACTCCAAATTCGTTTTGATTTTATGTTTTGGGTCAAAAGCACATTTAGTAAAATTGCATTTGACTTGATCATCCTAGATATGTCTCAGAGCGAAGTATAATTCAAGAGTTCCAAAGCTCAAAAGCCTGTTTACAAAAATAAAGTACAAAATTTAAAGCCACATCTTCTCTGAGAATGAAATACATTGGTGTGGTTGATAAAGAAATTGCAAGAGACCTGCTGGATGATGTAGGCTGGCGCCTATGCATTTGTGTGCCCCAGTGACAAAGGCTGATTGTTGGTTCACAATTAAGCAGGCCTGAACTAGGAACAGATGAATGAATGTCAGAGTAAATGTGTTTTCTTCATAGGGAGGATCAGGAAAATGGAACCATCCTCCAGGGCAGACAGGGGAATCTTTTCACAGGTCCTGCAAGCAGATGAAATGCAAGGGGCAAGCCATATATCAGCAGGAAGTGCATGTAGGAACACACAAACCCAGCCTGCAGTGAGGCCATTGCACACTAACATTCCTTTGTATGTGGTGAATAAGAAGAAAGTAAAAGGGGAAAGGCATTCCCCCTCCTTCCTGCAGTGCTATAGTTTCAAGTACAAGTCAGAAGTCATTGCCATTTAGGAGGAAACATCAGCAATCATGGACAGTGGAGTAGATGTCTTGTGGCCTGAGGTAATAATGGAATATGGCCTCCAAAATGTCTGATAATATAAATAAATGACTAGATAAATAAAATTCAGAAAGGTTGTGCATTATTTTAGAAATGCAAGACTGATGTCTGCCATGTTTTAAGGCTTTATGTAATAGTCTTTTGAAGTATTGAAAACCATAAATGCAGATGTTTACAGAAACATTCACAAGACAACAAGAGAATTTTATTCTTACATTCTGTACCTCTAAAAATCGTTCTTTTCAACTACTTCCTTAAATTTCATTAGTATCAAAGGGTGAGAGTAAATATTATATGTCTGTCTGTCTAAACAAGAATTAGTTGTTTCATTTGGTTATTGTCACTGGTCATATTTCAATTTTCTGTACACATCAGGACAGTGCTATGTGTCATGGGGCCATTTTACAGTAGCCTATGGCACCCAAACTCTTGTCATCAAGATTGTGATCCAATTTAGTAACATAGAAATCAGAAATTTTTCAGTGAATGGACTAACTTCTTAAAATGAATAAATACCTCAAGTTGACGGTCTGTTGTCCTATATGAATAACAACTCCTTCTTTATCTTTAACCCTCCCCCCTTTCATTTATTTGGTTTCAGTATTCTTCCGTGAGTGGATCTTTTAGACTGATATCATGTTTGCGAAGTGAAACCCCACATTCCATCTGAATCACAAATCCCTTGTAGTAGTGCAGATTGATGTAAGACTGGTACACTAATTTGGATGGAGTGATCCTGATGGCACAGAGGTAAGTAATTCTTGAATGAGTGTTATGTTTTGCTGACTTGTGTTGCCCTGACAAGACCTAGACTACCTCTAATCCTATGCCTTATTCGCTGCGAACATGACAGTAGATCCTTAAACAGGGCTGTACACCATAGAACATGAATTTCTAGGGCAGCTCCAGGACTATCTGCTGGCCCCTCTCTCTCTGCCAGGTGATGGCAGTGTTATCTTACCCAATTATAGAGTCCTACAAATATCTAAAAATTTGCTTATGTCTTCCTCTTATTTCTTCTTAAAAGAAACGTAGGATCCAACAATGGCCCTCCCCATAATACTCCCATCACACATCAGAATGCATCTTCCACAATCTCACATGCACTAATCAATGCTCAAAGCATCAAAAATAAATTGACTAAAGTAATGCCTTCTCCTTCCATTCTGCAGACTTTGCTGCAGTAATAAAATCATGAGTATAAAACACCGCTAATTTTTTTAACATCTTCACCCTTCCTACCACTACATCTCATTTTCAAGGCCAGGCAAAAGACCTAGAGAGGGAACTCACTGCATTCAAATCTCACCAAAATCTCAAGATCATTGGGCAAGTTAATTCAACCTCTGAATCTAAACCCAAATGGATACTACTTAAGTTCCCCTCATACAAAAACAGTCTACTTTTTTATTGCCATTGTCTTATTGCCTTTGTCGATCTTCTACCCCTTCATCATTAGCAAATTTTCAGTCTCTTATTCATAACATCACCTTCATTTCCCCCAAACACAAAGATATTATCATTTTGGGGGATTTTAACCCTAACTGCCTAGGCCCCCATTCAACTTACATGGCCAAATTCCTTGCCAACAATGACTTCATATAGCTGGTGTGGTCAGTGTACTGACCCACACAAACCTACATGCTAGCCAGCATTCCCTGCTTCATCTCCTAATTACTAACAGAACAGAATTCTCCTCACATCTTCATCCTATTTTCATTCACCCCACACTAGGTAAGATTCTAGAAAAAATATACATCCAACTCACTAACTACATTTAACAATTCCATCTTCTAACATTAAAGCGACACCTTTGACTTCATTGACCACAACTTCCCTCTTCAGAAGTTACAAGAAACAGGGATCAGCCCAGATGACTCTACATGGTCTGCAGATTTCGCTACGGCATACCCCCATCCATTATCTGAAACTGTCGCACTCTAAAAGGGTGCATCTCATTTCCATTGTCAACCCCCCTAGTATCAACAGACTACAATGTGAACTACCTCGGTTATCTCGGATTCCTTATTCAGACAGTATGATTATTTCAAATCAAAGCCCTCACACTCTGCAATCCAGTCTCAACTCAGAACTGATCTCCATTCCCTCCACAAATGGCTGATCAGTTATAAGCTACTTCTCAATCCCGGAAAACAAGTATGTGTTTGGGAGATTATTTTGTGTCAAGTGCAAACAAATATTTAAACATCAAAGGCATTAATCACAGCCCAAGGAAAGAACAATGTCCTTCAAATGCCTAGTGATAGGGCTTGACCAAGCTCTCAATTTCCAAATGCACATTGAAAAATATTAAAACAAAATTAACAACTCTTCTCTTCTCAAGCAGAAAAAAAATGTGTCCCTGTCATGCTGCTCCAGTTAAATCAGAGCTATGCAAAGGATTCTTCCAGCTCTGCTGTGATGCAGACTACATATCATAGCGTTTGCCACCACCAAAAACCTATCCATTCTGCAAGCTGTTTTAAAGACAGCATGTCATGTGATCACCCTACCAAACACTAACACACTAACACGTCATGCTTACCAAAGCCAACTGGCTTCCCATAAACCTTCACCTTCTGTTATGTTTTCCATTGTTCAGCCTCCTTCAGCTAGACCATTTCATTCCATTTTTGGCAAAGAATGCCGCAACCCCCCCTACTACCTCTGAAGGTTCTTCCAAACAATACCCATCCTCCATAAAATGTATTGTATCAATATCTTGCAAACTTCCCTCAATTCTCTGTTTTATTCCAAGTTACTTTTTCCTCTGAAGTATCACAGAGGTATTGTTTATAATTATCTGCAATGGCAAATGTATTTATATGGGCTGTACCTGCAACTGGCCATTCTTGATCATTGTAGTGACCCTGTACGTTTAAGTCCACTAGATGAGCTCCACAGGCATTATCTAAAACATTTGTTGCCGGTGTCTGTCTGGCATTGGAGGAATAAAAGGTAATCCTTGACTATTGAGGTGGGTTGTACCACCATTCCAAGTCCTTTAGCCTGGAATCATTGGACAGTGTCCTATAGGGTTTGATGACCAGTGCCAAATTCTTAGTAGATGGCCCTGCAGTGCTGTCATGTAAATCAAGAAATGAATAACATGAAGCTGGACAGTGTGTTGCATGGATTTTAGGAAGTTCCTTGACATCATTTTTATGAGAAATGTATGGGAGAAGAAATCCATCATTTGGGATCTGCCTCGATTAAGAGAAGTGATACAGGCGTCTGTGCTCAGAATGGCTTCAGGAATGATTGTGTCTAAGAAGGGGATTAAGTCTGTTTTCTGCTAAATCAATGAAATCTTCAAGTTGCAAAATGATCAGAGTTTGCTGTGTGCTCAGCTGTAATGTCCAGATGTGACTCTCAGTTGTAATGTCCAGATGTGACTCTGACTATATCCATCCATCCATCTCACCATCTACAACCCCTTTGTGTGCTCAGTTGTAATGTCCAGATGTGACTCTCAGTTGTAATGTCCAGATGTGACTCTGACTATATCCATCCATCTCATCATCTACAACCCCTTTGTGTGCTCAGTTGTAATGTCCAGATGTGACTCTCAGTTGTAATGTCCAGATGTGACTCTGACTACATCCATCCATCTCATCATCTACAACCCCTTTTTCCCCATTTATGCAAATGAGGTCATGGTGTCATCTCAACAGTGACAATCACCTAGAGTCAGTGTTTACTATCTTCTCCTTAAAGCTTCAGGTAAACAACAACTTGAGGTGGGTATTTGGTGTGCATCCTGGGTACAGACAAAAGGCCTGATGTCAACAAAGGGAATTGATAGTTCCATCTCTGTACACAAAACATTGGCAATTGTAAATGGACCTTGTGAATAGGATACAGAAACAGGCATAGTTCACAACCAAAAAGTGGCAGAGCTCAGGTTCTTTCAGGCCTAGAACGTGGAGTTCCCTGCACAATCTCAGGTGAGGGCAGGGGCCAGTCCTTTCGTCAACAGGCCCAATGACCTGAATCTTCGGCTGCCAGATCCCTCCTGTCTGGCAGCTCCTTTGGGGGGAAAGTTGGCACTCTTCAAGCAACACTGGCTTTTAGTCACCCAGGACAAATGGGTGTTGGACATTATAAACCGAGGCTACAAGTTTTATTTCCACACATTGCCTCCTTTCAAAGGCATGCCAGATGTTCCTCCTCAGCAAAGTAGAGGCTCACAAACAGATTTCTTTACTTCTTCAAATGGGGCTATACAGCAGGTCCTCTGTCAGAAGTGGGCCTAGGATTTTATTCTCGCCTGTTTCTTGTACCAAAGAAAGGAAACACTTGGAGACCAATTTTGGATTTATCTATCCTCAACACATACCTGGACATTCCAAAATTCAAAATGTTGACGTTGCAACAACTTCTGCCTCTGTTGGGCAAAGATCACTGGATGGTAACTCTGGATCTCAAAGAGGCTTATCTTCATGTTCCTATCAGGCCCAGTTGCAGGAGATTCCTGCGTTTGGCTGGGACTTTACATTATCAGTTCTCTGCATTGCCCTTTGGCTTATCTACTGCACCAGGGTGTTCACAAAGGTTCTGGCTCCAGTGATAGCCTTCTTAAGGTTAAGAGGAATACAAATTTATCCTTATTTGGACGATTGCCTGATTCTTGCTCAAGAAAAACAAGCTTCTTCATCATCTACAGTATGTTATGGCAGTGTTAAGGTGCCTAGGGTATTCTGTGAACGAAACAAAGTCCAGTCTAGTACCCTCTCAGGACATGTGCTTTCTGGGTGTGAGACTGAATACAGCTTCCCAGATGGCTTTTGACCCCGGACAACAAAGAAACCTTACTCTTTACTTCCACAATTGTCTCTAAGGTCCAGGCTGACTGCAAGGACAGTCCTTCAAGCCTTGGGGTTCATGGCATCTTGTATTCTGGTGCTTCCCAATGCCAAACTGCATATGAGGAAGCTACAATGGTATCTCAAAATGTATGGACACAACACTGCCACGATCTGGACACTGTCATTCAAATAATACCTTGCATTCAAAAGGAATTTTTGTGGTGGGCTCAGGAATGTCACCTAAACAAGGGACTCTCTGTGACCCGACCAGAGGCGAGTCAGATCTTAACGACAGATGCCTCGGACAAGGCTTGGGAGCACACCTCAATGGAAAATGGGTTCAAGACACGTGGCCTGCCAGACTTCAACATTTACATATCAACTTGAAGGAGATGTTAGCAGTCCAATTTGCATTGATGGCTTTCAAGGATTTACTTCACCCGGGACAAGTGTTGATTCAAACAGACAACACAACTGTCATGTGGTACATCAACAAGCAAGGGGAACCCATTCACCCTCTTTGCAGACAAGCTATGATTTTGTGGGAGACTGCTCTCAGTATGCACCTCACTCTTCAGGCAAGGTTTCTGCCAGGAGCACAGAACTCCTTAGCAGATGTTTTGAGCAGACAGATGGTGGATCCCCACGAGTGGAAATTGGATCCTCATGTATTTCACAGTTGACAGTGATATGGGGACTCCAGACATAGATCTGTTCGCTTCTCCACTAAATTTCCAGTTGCCAAAGTTTTGCACAAAGATGTTTCATCCCACAGCTTGGAAAGTGGATGCTCTATCATTCAGTTGGAGCAATCTTCACGTCTATGCCTTTCCTCCTCTGCCTCTCCTTCCCAAGGTGCTCTTGAAGGTCAGACAAGACAAGCCCTCCATGATTCTAATAGCTCCAGATTGGCCTCGACAGCACTGGTACCCTCTGCTGAGGAGTTTATGCAGGAGCCTCCTTGGCCTTTGCCTTCAATTCCACACCTTTTGTCCCAGGCGGGCAATCATTTCCTCAATGTCAGGATTCAGTCCCTGCATCTAACAGCCTGGCATATTCTGTTCTAGAACCTGGAGGGTCTCCGCTTCCTCAACAAGTTTTGAATGTTATTTTGGAGGCCAGAAGGCCTAGTACAAGGAAAGTTTATGCTGATAAATGGAGGAGATTTTTATTTGGAGCAAGCAAGGAGTTTTGATGTTTCAGGCCTAATTTGAGTGTTTCTTCAATATCTTACAGAATTATTAGACAAAGGTTTGTCTTTCTCCTCTGTAAAGTTCATGTCAGCCTTCTTCACTAGACTTTTTTCAACAATTTTTGGCATAAGACCCCCACTACTCCTCTGGGTTCTTAACCCCACTCATAAAAGTTTTTCTTGAAACTCCTCAAATTCTCTGGGTTTTATTCAAGATTTTTCTAAGGATAGGGTATTGTTTACTTTATGCAAATGGCAAATGTATTATATGAGCTGTTACCTGCAATGGCCATTCTTGATCAATGTAGTGACCCTGCAACTTTAAGTCACAGATGAGCTCCACAGGCATTATCTAAAACATTTGTTGCTGTCTGTTTTGGCATTGGAGGAATAAAGGTAATCCTTGACTATTGAGGTGGGTTGTACCACCATTCCAAGTCCTTTAGCCTGGAATCATTGGACAGTGTCCTATAGGGTTTGATGACCAGTGCCAAATTCTTAGTAGATGGCCCTGCAGTGCTGTCATGTAAATCAAGAAATGAATAACATGAAGCTGGACATGTGTTGCATGGATTTTAGGAAGTTCCTTGACATCATTTTTATAGAAATGTATGGGAGAAGAAATCCATCATTTGGGATCTGCCTCATTAGAGAAGTGATACAGGGTGTGCTCAGAATGGCTTCAGGAATGATTTGTGTCTAAGAAGGGATTAAGTCTGTTTTCTGCTAAATCAATGAAATCTTCAAGTTGCAAAATGATCAGAGTTTGCTGTGTGCTCAGCTGTAATGTCCAGATGTGACTCTCAGTTGTAATGTCCAGATGTGACTCTGACTATATCCATCCATCCATCTCACCATCTACAACCCTTTGTGTGCTCAGTTGTAATGTCCAGATGTGACTCTCAGTTGTAATGTCCAGATGTGACTCTGACTATATCCATCCATCTCATCATCTACAACCCCTTTGTGTGCTCAGTTGTAATGTCCAGATGTGACTCTCAGTTGTAATGTCCAGATGTGACTCTGACTACATCCATCCATCTCATCATCTACAACCCCTTTTTCCCCATTTATGCAAATGAGGTCATGGTGTCATCTCAACAGTGACAATCACCTAGAGTCAGTGTTTACTATCTTCTCCTTAAAGCTTCAGGTAAACAACAACTTGAGATGGGTATTTGGTGTGCATCCTGGGTACAGACAAAAGGCCTGATGTCAACAAAGGGAATTGATAGTTCCATCTCTGTACACAAAACATTGGCAATTGTAAATGGACCTTGTGAATAGGATACAGAAACAGGCATAGTTCACAACCAAGATTACCAAGCAGTATTCTGAAGACAAAATGTATGAAGGTTTTTGTACTTTTTTCTTTGTAATGCTATCAGTGTATCAGATCAAGCAATCAATTTGTTACTAGAAATACATTGAATGAAAAAATGCTTTCTCCTGTTTGTTGGCCAGCCAAGATGTCTGGTGTAGCATACCGGTATACCAAGTCACATGGAAGTAGAAAAAACATGTCTTTCTTCACTAAGAGGTTTTCTGTGGTTATTGCTTCTGCTGTTTCTCTTAGAATTGCATCTTTTTAAAGTTTATGCCCTATTGTATGCTTCCTGTAAAAGGGACAAGGCATACAAGGGTAATTTATGTAGTTGGAAATTGAGAACTTGTATATTTGCTTTATATTTTCAGTCTTGCCCTTCTTTCAGTTGTTTTATGGGAAAAAGTAGGCCTTTAACCAGGGACATCAATGCAACAGTATGCTAAAGTACACCTGCAAAGCTAGCATCAACAGCTCCATCATAATCTTAATGTGCTTAACTGGTCTGAAGAAATAACATGGCCCAACTCTGGAGCATTACAACCACAACACTGCTCCACTGTGCAGAGTGGAACTAACACAGAACAGCTTTGAGGAGCAGAACTAACATAAACCCAACTCTGTGGTGCAGAACAAATATACACCAACTCTGTGGAGTAGAACTAATACAGCGTACCTCTGTATAGCCAAACTAACACAACCCAGCTATATGGAGCAGAACAAACACAACCCAGTTCTTTGGACCAGAATTAACACAGCCTAGCTCTGTGGAGCAGCACCAACATATCCCAGTTCTGTGGAGCAGAACAAACAAAAACATCCCAGCTCTGAGGTGCAGAATTAATACAGCCCAGCCCACCTCTGAAGTACAGAGCTAACGCAGCCCAGCTCTGCATTGCAGAATTAACACAGCCCAGTTCTGCATTGCAGAATTAACACAGCCCAGTTCTGCATTGCAGAATTAACACAGCCCAGCTCTGCGGTGCAGAGCTAACACAGCCCAGCTCTGCGGTGCAGAGCTAACACAGCCCAGCTCTGCGGTGCAGAGCTAACACAGCCAGCTCTGCGGTGCAGAGCTAACACAGCCCAGCTCTGCGGTGCAGAGCTAACACAACCCAGCTCTGCGGTGCAGAGCTAACAGCCCAGCTCTGCGGTGCAGAGCTAACACAGCCCAGCTCTGCGGTGCAGAGCTAACACAGCCCAGCTCTGCGGTGCAGAGCTAACACAGCCCAGCTCTGCGGTGCAGAGCTAACACAGCCCAGCTCTGCGGTGCAGAGCTAACACAGCCCAGCTCTGCGGTGCAGAGCTAACACAGCCCAGCTCTGCGGTGCAGAGCTAACACAGCCAGCTCTGCGGTGCAGAGCTAACACAGCCCAGCTCTGCGGTGCAGAGCTAACACAGCCCAGCTCTGCGGTGCAGAGCTAACACAGCCCAGCTCTGCGGTGCAGAGCTACACAGCCAGCTCTGCGGTGCAGAGCTAACACAGCCCAGCTCTGCGGTGCAGAGCTAACACAGCCCAGCTCTGCGGTGCAGGAAAAAAAACCCTAAATTTTTTACAAAATCAACTTAAGGAAGTTGCGCCAAGCTTGGGCTTTCAAGGATTTTTCACCGGGGGGGTTTTTAAAAAAAACCCAAAGATGTTACATAAAAAGAAAGGGGCCCAATTTTTCAGAAAGTTGTTTTTGGGGAACCTTCATTTTCCCCTCACCCAGGGAATTCTCCGCACAGAACTCCTTAGCAGATGTTTTGAGCAGACAGATGGTGGATCCCCACGGTGGAAGTTGGATCCTCATGTATTTCGGGACGGTTGACAGTGATATGGGGACTCAGACATAGGATCTGTTAAGCTTCTCACTAGTTTCCAGTTGCCAAAGTTTTGCACAAAGATGTTTCATCCCACAGCTTGGAAAGTGGATGCTCTATCATTCAGTTGGAGCAATCTTCACGTCATGCCTTTCCTCCTCTGCCTCTCCTTCCCAAGGTGCTCTTGAAGGTCAGACAAGACAAGCCCTCCATGATTCTAATATGGCTCAGATTGGCCTCGACAGCACTGGTACCCTCTGCTGAGGAGTTTGAAATGCAGGAGCCTCCTTGGCCTTTGCCTTCAATTCCCACACCTTTTGTCCCAGGCGGGCAATCATTTCCTCAATGTCAGGATTCAGTCCCTGCATCTAACAGCCTGGCATATTCTGTTCTAGAACCTGGAGGGTGAAGCTTCCTCAACAAGTTTTGGATGTTATTTTGGAGGCCAGAAGGCCTAGTACAAGAGAAAGTTTATGCTGATAAATGGAGGAGATTTTTATTTGGAGCACAGCAAGGAGTTTTGATGTTTCGGGCCTAATTTGAGTGTTTCTTCAATATCTTACAGAATTATTAGACAAAGGTTTGTCTTTCTCCTCTGTAAAAGTTCATGCTGCAGCAATTTCTGCTCACTATGACTGTGACCCACCATTATTCTCTCATCCTTTGTTTAAACAATTCCTTAGAGGGGCAAAGAACATAAGACCCCCACGTAGAGCTCCTACTCCTTCCTGGGATCTCAATTTTGTGTTGGAAAAGCTCACTTTACCTCCTTTTGAACCTGCAGCTACGTCTGAGTTAAAGTTTTTGTCTTGGAAGACTACTTTTTTGTTGGCCATTACGTCTGCTAGAAGGGTATCTGAATTACAGGCTCTAATGGCAGTTGAACCCTTCCTGATTTTCATAAGGATAGGGTCTCCTCTTTACTAACCCTACTTTTATGCCTAAAGTGGTTTCAAATGTGGCCCTGAACCAATCTATTAATTTGCCTACTTTTTATGCTGATCCCCAAAATAAAGGGGAGAAAATTTTGCACACTTTGGATATTCACAGGCAGTTGCGTTATTATTTGAGCAGGACTAAAAGTTTCAGACAGTCTCAACAGTTATTTGTTTCTTTTGCTTTTGGCTCTCAGGGGAAACCTATTTCTAAACAAACTATTTCTAAGTGGATTGGTCATTGTATTGCCTTTGTTATTCTCATCATGGTAAGGAGATTCCGGTTGGAATCAGACCTCATTCCACTAGGGCTACTGCCACTTCTACTGCTTTTTGAGGGAGTAGCTACAAAAGATATTTGGAAGCAGCTACTTGGAGTTCAGTGCACACTTTTTCTAAACATTTCCATCTCCCTCTTTATTCCAAGTCTAGGGCTGGGTTTGCCACTGCAGTCTTGCAGGGCTTGTAGCAACCCCAATAGCTATGATTTGGCCAACCTCCATTCACTTTTGCTTTGGAATTCTACCCACAGGTTATGACTGCAGCAATGTGAGATGAAGAACATAGTACAGTTTTGTACCTACCATAAATGTAGATGTTCAAGATCACATTGCTGCAGTCCAACCCTCCCTCCTTCCCCTCTGTAGTTTGGGTGTTTGTTTGTTTAGGTTGTAGATATTGTTTTGTACATGGGTTTTGGAGGTTTTCTATTTTGGGCTGTAGCCTTTTGAGCCTTCTGACATCTGGGGCAAAAGACTGAGGATATGGCGTGGTCATGCGGCTTTAATACCGGGGCCTTTGGCGTCAGATCTGGCGTCCATGACCGATGCCAGCCTAATACTTTGGTATTGCCGACCGAGGACAGCGGACTACCGACAGGTTATGACTGCAGCAATGTGGATCTTCGAACATCTACATTTATGGTAGGTACAAAACTGTACTTTTTAACATCTTCACCCCTCCTACCTCTACATCTCATTTTCAAGGCCAGGCAAAAGACCTTGAGAGGGAACTCACTGCATTCTAATCTCACCAAAATCTCAAGATCATTGGGCAAGCTAATTCAACCTCTGAATCTAAACCCAAATGGATACTACTTAAGTTCCCCTCATACAAAAACAGTCTACTTTTTTATTGCCATTGTCAATCTTCTACCCCTTCATCATTAGCAAATTTTCAGTCTCTTATTCATAACATCACCTTCATTTCCCCCAAACACAAAGATATTATCATTTTGGGGGATTTTAACCCTAACTGCCTAGGCCCCCATTCAACTTACATGGCCAAATTCCTTGCCAACAATGACTTCATATAGCTGGTGTGGTCAGTGTACTGACCCACACAAACCTACATGCTAGCCAGCATTCCCTGCTTCATCTCCTAATTACTAACAGAACAGAATTCTCCTCACATCTTCATCCTATTTTCATTCACCCCACACTAGGTAAGATTCTAGAAAAAATATACATCCAACTCACTAACTACATTTAACAATTCCATCTTCTAACATTAAAGCGACACCTTTGACTTCATTGACCACAACTTCCCTCTTCAGAAGTTACAAGAAACAGGGATCAGCCCAGATGACTCTATATGGTCTGCAGATTTCCTTTACAGCATACCCCCATCCGTATCTGAAACTGTCGCACTCTAAAAGGGTGCATCTCATTTCCATTGTCAACCCCCCTAGTATCAACAGACTACAATGTGAACTACCTCGGTTATCTCAGATTCCTTATTCAGACAGTATGATTATTTCAAATCAAAGCCCTCACACTCTGCAATCCAGTCTCAACTCAGAACTGATCTCCATTCCCTCCACAAATGGCTGATCAGTTATAAGCTACTTCTCCATCCCAGAAAACAAGTCTGTGTTTGGGAGATTATTTTGTGTCAAGTGCAAACAAATATTTAAACATCAAAGGCATTAATCACAGCCCAAGGAAAGAACAATGTTCTTCAAATGCCTAGTGATAGGGCTTGCCCAAGCTCTCTATTTCCAAATGCACATTGAAAAATATTAAAACAAAATGAACAACTCTTCTCTTCTGGAGCAGAAAAAAAATGTGTCCCTGTCATGCTGCTCCAGTTAAATCAGAGCTAAGCAAAGGATTCTTCCAGCTCTGCTGTAATACAGACTACATATCATAGCGTTTGCCACCACCAAAAACCTATCCATTCTGCAAGCTGTTTTAAAGACAGCATGTCATGTGATCACCCTCCCAAACACTAACACACTAACACGTCATGCTTACCAAAGCCAACTGGCTTCCCATAAACCTTCACCTTCTGTTATGTTTTCCATTGTTCAGCCTCCTTCAGCTAGACTAATTCATTCCATTTTTGGCAAAGAATGCCGCAGCCCCCCCTACTATCTCTGAAGGCTCTTCCAAACAATACCCATTCTCCAACCCCCACATATTAAACTTCACTGTATGGAGCACCAAACTCTGGGAATCCCTACCATCTTACCTAAAGGACCTAGCCTCCTACACCATTCTTCTGATAGTAGTTCAAAGCTTACCTCCATAAGTCTCAAGCAGATTTCTTCGATGGACATGGACCCTGTAACATATAACCACCAAACCCCCACCACCTCTAACTCTCTCTCTCTACCACTTCTTCCTTTCTTTAGACTATTTCCACACTTGTATAGATGGCACATAATATTTAGCTTCACACACACACACACACACATATATATATATATATATATATATATATATATATATATATATATATATATATATATATATATATATATATATATGAGCAGTTCATATGGTCAGCAGCACTCATTTTCATATGGTCAGCAATTGCCTTTGCCAATGTTGTACGCTGGGTGATATTCCTGGAGTTGATATATATAGGTGAAACCCACCTAAATGGAGTGTCGATCAAATGAAAAATCCGACCAAATGGACTGTCGACCTGTAAGACTCGAAACGACCATGTCAGAGCTTCCACTATATGATATATATACCCATATATATATATATATATATATATATATATATATATATAATGTATTGTATCAATATCTTGCATCCTTCCCTCAATTCTCTGTTTTATTCCAAGTTACTTTTTCCTCTGAAGTATCACAGAGGTATTGTTTATAATTATCTGCAATGGCAAATGTATTTATATGGGCTGTACCTGCAACTGGTCATTCTTGATCATTGTAGTGACCCTGTATGTTTAAGTCCACTAGATGAGCTCCACAGGCATTATCTAAAACATTTGTTGCCGGTGTCTGTCTGGCATTGGAGGAATAAAAGGTAATCCTTGACTATTGAGGTGGGTTGTAGCACCATTCCAAGTCCTTTACCCTGGAATCATTGGACAGTGTCCTATAGGGTTTGATAACCAGTGCCAAATTCTTAGCAGATGGCCTTGCAGTGCTGTCATGTAAATCAAGAAATGAATAACATGAAGATGGACAGTGTGCTGCATGGATTTTAGGAAGTTCCTTGACATAATTTTTATGAGAAATGTATGGCAGAAGAAATCTATCATTTGGGATCTGCCTCGATTAAGAGAAGTGATACAGGCGTCTGTGCTCAGAATGGCTTCAGGAATGATTGTGTCTAAGAACGGGATTAAGTCTGTTTTCTGCTAAATCAATGAAATCTTCAAGTTGCAAAATGATCAGAGTTTGCTGTGTGCTCAGCTGTAATGTCCAGATGTGACTCTCAGTTGTAATGTCCAGATGTGACTCTGACTATATCCATCCATCCATCTCACCATCTACAACCCCTTTGTGTGCTCAGTTGTAATGTCCAGATGTGACTCTCAGCTGTAATGTCCAGATGTGACTCTGACTACATCCATCTCCTCATCTACAACCCCTTTGTGTGCTCAGTTGTAATGTCCAGATGTGACTCTCAGTTGTAATGTCCAGATGTGACTCTGACTACATCCATCCATCTCATCATCTACAACCCCTTTTTCCCACTTATGCACATGAGGTCATGGTGTCATTTCAACAGTGACAATCACCTAGAGTCAGTGTTTACTATCTTCTCCTTAAAGCTTCAGGTAAACAATAATTTGAGATGGGTGTTTGGTGTGCATCCTGGGTACAGACAAAAGGCCTGATGTCAACAAAGGGAACTGATAGATCCATCTCTGTATACAAAACATTGGCAATTGTAAATGGACCTTGTGAATAGGATACAGAAACAGGCATAGTTCACAACCAAGATTACCAAGCAGTATTCTGAGAACAAAATGTATGAAGGTTTTGGTACCTTTTTTCTTTGTAATGCTATCAGTGTATCAGATCAAGCAATCAATTTGTTACTAGAAATACCTTGAATGAAAAAATGCTTTCTCCTGTTTGTTGGCCAGCCAAGATATCTGGTGTAGCATACCGGTATACCAAGTCACATGGAAGTAGAAAAAACATGTCTTTTTTCACTAAGAGGTTTTCTGTGGTTATTGCTTCTGCTATTTCTCTTAGAATTGCATCTTTTTAAAGTTTATGCCCTATTGTCTGCTTCCTGTAAAAGGGACAAGGCATATAAGGGTAATTTATGTAGTTGGAAATTGGGAACTTGTATATTTGCTTTATATTTTCAGTCTTGCCCTTTTCCTTCAGTTGTTTTATGGGAAAAAGTAGGCCTTTAACCAGGGACATCAATACAACAGTATGCTAAAGTACACCTGCAAAGCTAGCGTCAACAGCTCCATCATAATCTTATTAATGTGCGACTCTTAACTAGTCTGAAGAAATAACATGGCCCAACTCTGGAGCATTACAACCACAACACTGCTCAGCTGTGCAGAGTGGAACTAACACAGAACAGCTTTGAGGAGCAGAACTAACGTAAACCCAACTCTGTGGTGCAGAACAAATATACACCAACTCTGTGGAGTAGAACTAATACAGCGTACCTCTGCATAGCCAAACTAACACAACCCAGCTACGTGGAGCAGAACAAACGCAACCCAGTTCTTTGGACCAGAACTAACACAGCCCAGCTCTGTGGAGCAGAACCAACATATCCCAGTTCTGTGGTGCAGAACAAACAAAAACATCCAGCTGACAAACAAAACATCCAGCTCTGGTGCAGAATTAATACAGCCCAGCCCACCTCTGAAGTACAGAGCTAACGCAGCCCAGCTCTGCATTGCAGAACTAACACAGCCCAGCTCTGCAGTACAGAACTAACACAGCCCAGCTCTGCATTGCAGAACTAACACAGCCCAGCTCTGCAGTACAGAACTAACACAGCCCAGCTCTGCGGTGCAGAGCTAACACAGCCCAGCTCTGCGGTGCAGAGCTAACACAGCCCAGCTCTGCGGTGCAGAGCTAACACAGCCCAGCTCTGCGGTGCAGAGCTAACACAGCCAGCTCTGCGGTGCAGAGCTAACACAGCCCAGCTCTGCGGTGCAGAGCTAACACAGCCCAGCTCTGCGGTGCAGAGCTAACACAGCCAGCTCTGCGGTGCAGAGCTAACACAGCCCAGCTCTGCGGTGCAGAGCTAACACAGCCAGCTCTGCGGTGCAGAGCTAACACAGCCCAGCTCTGCGGTGCAGAGCTAACACAGCCCAGCTCTGCGGTGCAGAGCTAACACAGCCCAGCTCTGCGGTGCAGAGCTAACACAGCCCAGCTCTGCGGTGCAGAGCTAACACAGCCCAGCTCTGCGGTGCAGAGCTAACACAGCCCAGCTCTGCGGTGCAGAGCTAACACAGCCCAGCTCTGCGGTGCAGAGCTAACACAGCCCAGCTCTGCGGTGCAGAGCTAACACAGCCCAGCTCTGTGGAGTTGAGGGATAAAACCCATACTGTGACCACAGACCTTAAGTTCAGGTATCAGTTAAAAGAGATGGAAGAGCCAGGCAAAAAAGGATGAGAGTGATTAGCCAATGCTGGATTACCGTGGCTGAATTGAGTACCCATTTCATCATGGTGATACCCTATGCACATATAAGGGAAGGGCATAGGATAAAACCATGATGACATGGGTACTCAAGTCAGCCACTGAGAGAGTCTAGTGTTAGAGTTATTGAATTGTCTTGACAGCTGTTGACCAGGGGGGCCAATATGTGATTCTTAGCTTGGGGAACTTGGTACGAATGCCATTAACCAGTCTATTGAGTAAGCAGGACTATCCTGTGAGATGGGATGAGTTGATTGTACCTTCCCACCCAGCAAGCAAGCAGAAGAAAGAGGTGCAGGCAGAGGCACAGACCACATCTGAATGAATGACAGCCACTCTAGACATTTCTTGACCCTATGCTGGGGAAACCCAATACCAGGGGAAAAAAATGGGATAAAGTTTTTTGGGGGAGGCTTGGTGCTTGGCATGCACAGGTACAGAAAATACTAGAAGAAAAAAAACACACATTACTAAAACACATACAACACTCCATTTAAATTGTCACCTAAACTGAATGATGTTTTCACATATAAATCTCACAAAACCGCAATATTCTTAGAAACTAACCTTTAATGTAATGCATACATGTAAAGAGATTTTGATTAATGTCCAGCTGGACACATGTGAAAAGACTTAAATCCATGTCAAGACTATCAGGAAATTCAGTCTGATTTGTGTAAGCCACAGCCTCATCATCTTCATATAAACTGAATGAAGGGGGAGAACAAGAACCCTTACTCAATCTTATTTGTAACACCTGGATAGAAGGTCTGAGGTTTGAAGACAAAATTAAAGTCTGCCACCTGATCTGGTTTATTCAGCTATAGAAGTCTACACTGTTCTGTGAGAAATCAATGTCCACATCTGGATGTCTAAACCTCAGCTTCAAGCAACTTCCTAGCTGTCCTTGCTCTCCGCGATACTGACTGTGTAGTAGTTTTTATCTAAACAAAACAAATGTAAAATGGCATTCCTTTGAGGAATGTGAACCCCACAAGTACACTTACTGGTAAGTTTCTCTAGTAGCATCATGAGAAAAAATTTCAGAAAAGCAGTATGATTTTCAAAATAATTTCTAATATCACCAAAATACAATAATACGCAGTCATTTCTAATATCACCAGAATACTATTAAATTTCAAAAAAGGATGTATTTCTAAATTGCTTTTGGATCCTAGCCATCAAATAGCCAAACAAATAAAAACTAGCAGATTAGTCATTCACTTTAGTAGCAAAAATAAATGAGTTGAGTGTGTGGTTCTTCCCTCGTGTTGGTTTTCTAATCACATCAGTGAAGCTTTTGTCACTGGAACATCCAGGTGTTAAAAAGGATGAGGTTGGGGGGGGCTGCCATTCACTTCCGGCTTATCTCTGTGCACAGTTATGAATTCCTGTAGCAATGATCCTTATAAACCTAATTAGTGCTAGATATAAATGCAATCTATGTAGTGAGGGTATTTCCAATAGTTGTGACTTAAATTGTCCTCTGTATTTTTCAAGTAACAGTAAACCACATGAAAGTTCTCTCTCTTGTCTGACATGTCTTCCATTCAATGTTGTGTTGTATTGTACAGATGCAGCGTAGATCAGACACAACAGACATTGTCACTACTGATCTTTTTAGTCTGTTTTGTGTTGTCAGTGAGTGCTGTTATGGCATATGTGCCTTCTTTAGGGTATTGCAGCAAAAACTGGACAGCAAATGTCTGCACTTTGTGTGGGGGAGGGGTGACTAGCACGGGATAAAGGAATAAAGAAATAAAAAAATATGATGAGGAGATCGCATGAGTGTGTTGCAAATCTTAAAAAAAATGAAACTAATGACTTTAAGATGTGATAAAGAAGTAACTATGTAAAAAAAGGTTTGGTCAAAATTCAGCTCCAAAGAACTGTGAGCTTTAGTAAACAAATCATGTAGTACATGAATGGTGTTGGAGAAATGCAACAGGGCATTACAAGTACCTCTTCACAAACAAAAACTTGAGCATAGAATGGTAGATGGTAGAAACTTTTGTGGACCAGATTTTACCTTAGAAGTGGGAACAAACTAGTTACTAAATTGGACTGCAAGTTCTGTCAAATCACAATAGTCAGCAGCTAAACTGGCCAAACAGTGGTGTGCATCCATCCATGTGGAAAAAGCTACAGCCCTGACATCAAGAACTAAACAGTTTAGGATCCAGAGCTGTAGCAAGCTGGTAGTTAACGGTTCAAATAATTATTTATCTGTCTGCAGGGAAGGGCTGCTTGAAAACAAGTTGATTACTGAATTGGGTATGGCAGAGTGGGATGTATGGGTTTGGACAGAGCTGTAATGTCCATGGCTGTAGCAAAATGTGGGACATATGGGTTAGGATGAAGCACTAATGTCCATGGATGAAACAGTATGTGGGATGTATGGGTTAGGCTGAAGCACTAATGTCCATGGGTGAAACAGTATGTGATACTTGTAGGTTAGGATGACACTGTAATGTTCACAGGTGAAACAGAATGTGGGCTGTACAGGCTAGGATAGAGCTGTAATGTTGAAGGCTGAAACAGAAGATGGGATGTATGGGTTAATATGATGCTGTAATGTCAATGGGTGAAACAGAATTTGGGACATATAACTTGATGACACTAATGTCCATGGATGAAACAGAATGTGGGATGTATAAGTTAGAATAGAGCTGTAATGTCCATGGCTAAAACAGAATGTGGAACATATAGGTTAGGGTGTAGTGTCCATGGGTGAAACAGTATGGCTGATGTATAGATTAGGCTAGACCCATAATGTCCATAGATAAAAAAGATTGTGGGACATATGAGAGGATGAAGCTGTACTGTACATAGCTGAAACAGAAGGCAGAATTTATGGGTTAGGATGATGCTATTTCGCCCATAACTGAAACATGAAGTGGGACATGTGTGTTAGGATGAAACTGTTATGCCCATGACGGATACAAATCAGAAATGAGCAGATTAACTGCCAGAGTCAGCAAAGTGAAGTGTGATCAGACCAAAGGTCAGGATACAACCAGAGATATGGACACCAAGGAAATATGGAGAGAGGTATGTTATCAGCATGCTAGAGCATGAAAGGAATAAATAATCTTACAGAAGGTTTGATACTGTTTAAGAACTACTGAGAAAATGGAGGAGTATCAGAGGAAAACAAAATACTGAATGCTGTCAATGTTAAGTGTGGCCTGAAAGAACAAACATCACCACATGTGGTATATTCTGGTGTATTTTAAAGTTTTTTGCCAATGTTTCTATATACGTTCCAGCAGTGCAGCATTCGGTGAGTCAGGTGTCATGATGCACTTTCCAGCTTGCTTTTTCCTTCTTTTTTTGGCTGTTTTTTAATAAAAAGCTTTGTGAACTCTTTATTAAACCATGGCACCAAAAAATGTAGCTGTAGCAGGTGTGATGTTGCCATGGGATAATGTGAGCAATGTCCCTAGATTTCAGTGGGACACCTTCGCACATGCACCATGGTGCACCCATTACATGGATACAACAGATGCTTTGCCTGTGCCTACATCACTGAGGTTAAACTTCCTTGTTTTTCTTCAGTGTCACGAGTGCAAGGAAAGTGCAACATTTACAGTTAATTTTAAATGTGAAGAAGAGCAACAAAACATTTCCTGATGGGGAAAGTGCTGTTCGGGAGTTTATGCACTGCATGCTGTAGTTCAAAGGTAGGTTTAGCAGCATCAGCAAATCACTTTAAAGAAACTTGTGTTTTACTTAATTCAACTGTTTTTGTCTTTGCTTCTATTGCACATGACGCCACACTTTTCCATTTGAAAAGGGTTATTTGGCTTTTTCACAATGCCACAGTAATATTTCTCAAGTGAAAGTCTTAGAATAACTGTAGTTGGTAAATGCACTCCCTGTGGGTGACTAGCAGATTTCTATATACATTAGTTCTTAGGCCAGCCCTGCTCAAGTAACTCATTAAGTGACATAGTGGAGAGGTGGGAATGGATTTTATGACTCAGGAGGTGGTAGTGAGGATTTGTAGCAAAGTGGACAGTCCAAGATGAGATTGAGAAAGGTAACTTCTTTAAACCAGAGAAATAATTTAGACTATGGCAACTTCATTAAATGAGAGGAATAATTTAGAGTGTTGTGATTGAAAATGAGTGCAAAAATCTTAAAACTGATGTTACAGTATCTCAGCAGAGGATTGCACATGACATGAGGTTAGTCCCTAAACAGGAAAGGCATGTGTGGTTGTATACAACAATGTATTGAGGTTGTGTAGAAAGCCAGTAGAATGTTGGAATCCTTAGAAAGTACTGACACAGAAAAGAAGACTCAGTATCCCAGTATAAGTCATTGCTGACACTTGTGCATGGCACTTCCTACTAAGGAGCTCTATTTGAAGGAATAGTTTGAAGAACTGTCTTAGATGTCACCTGACCTAAACCAAACCTCAAATGAAGGAAAACCTGGAGAGCTCATTGTATTAATACCAAAGATGTAGAATGCGTGACACACCTAGTCACATAGCTAAAATACATAATTAGGATGCACGTGGTAACATCTTTCAGAAAAGGAGGTGCTAAGGCACAAAGACACAGATATACTATTATGCATCAGTGAAGTTCAGGAGGTGCCATTCCACTTAATGCAACTCATCAAAAATGCACCTCAATAAATACATTTAATAGAAAGAAGTTTTTTTGTGGGGGCAACTCCCATGCAATCTCAGGGTAGACAGAGATGTCTTTTACCTCTTGTTAATAAAACCGTTTTTTGAGGTTACTGTCTCATGGGGCAGTGGGCTGTTTCTGTAATGAAGCATTTTCAGAGAATTTTATAATTTAGTAATAGCTGACAAATCTGTGGAGCAGTGAACCATAACTCAGAAAATAATGGTATCCTCCAAGGTAATGTGACCTCATCTTAGAAGGCACTCTGTTATAGGGGAAGTACTATCCTAAGTGGGTTATATGTTATGTGAAGGACACTCGGACAGCCCACAGAAGTGGTGTTGATTAAGAGGAATTCAGCTACACATATGGGTACTCTTACTAAAGTAAAACAAAAGGCTATCATGTTGATACCAGTGTAATCAAATCAGAAAATACAAAAGCAAAGGTACTGAAACAGAACCGTTTATTAACAAAAAGTCAATTTGCATATTCCTCATGCAAAGACTGAACTGTTACTTAATATTACCTACTCTGAAGTTACACATCCTCAGAGTATCTTGTGTAGTTTTTCATATGTATTAATTCTTCTGTAATTTAACCTAATTGAAAGCTTCTGTTAGAGCATATTCTTTTTACGATAGTAGTCTCTGATTTGTCTTGTAAATTGCAAAGTATGAATTTTCTTAAGCATCCATTTGCAGTTGTTTACATATCGGAGTTCCACTTGTTGATTTGTCTAGCAGTATGCAAAGTTTAAAAAGAGCATAACTAATTTATGGTAAGCAGTTTATCTTGCAAAACCAAAATGCTGATGTACTCCTATTAAAAATGTAGCATATTCTCTACGTTTCTAATTGATGCATAAATGAGTCTGCAGTCAGTACCAATCATTCTGACTTATATGGCTGGATTCCAAAATAGTGGCTCTTAGTGTGTCTACCTTGATTCTGAAAGACTTGGTGTAAGACCCATCTATAAACAGGTTTACACAGGAGGCCAGATTCCGATAGACCTCTTCTCAGCCTACTCTCAGTGTAAGTGGTCACCTATACTGAGAGCAACTTTTGGAATCAGGCCCATAGACTATCTTGATAAATGACTAGTTGCTACCAGCACACTTACGTTTCACCAGGAACTTTTAATTTTAAGGTGCTCTACTGTTTTCTGGAGATTTAGTTCCCATTTTACATACCACATATTATTCAACTGGGTATGGTTTTAAAAATCCTAGATTTGAAAATGTGAGTTCCTGGGTTTAGGTCACAGTCAGAAAACCTATTCACATGGTGTGAAACATTTAGCATGCCATTTACACAGCCCTTCCTTTGTGAGATGTATACATTCTCTACTCTGAATATATACTTTAAAAACTGATAAACAAGGAGCATTCAGAAATGCTGAATATATTAAAACGTGGTTAGTATTTTTATGTATTTCTGGTCAGGAAGTAATTTGAATGCTGGAATTATTTACTATACAAATCTCATTTTACCTCAAACCTACTTTTAATTAGTTATGGGTACAACATTTCTTACCACTGTGTGGCCAGCCCTTCATTTAAAGCAAAATAATTTTTTTTATCCTGTCTGACATAAACATTAGGCAGATTCATTCTTGGAAGTATTGGATCCAAGCCCTCACAAACACACAAAAACAGCAGTTAGAAATGCAAATGCTCTTCTTAACAGGCTGTGTTTGAGACATGCAAATAACGGAATACATACTCCAGTACTTGATCGTTAAGAAAAGGTGCCTTATCCTACCACATCATGT
The DNA here is from genome assembly GCF_019279795.1 of Protopterus annectens. NCBI lineage: Eukaryota > Metazoa > Chordata > Ceratodontiformes > Protopteridae > Protopterus > Protopterus annectens. The sequence continues at coordinate 1,168,907,162 of NC_056746.1, forward strand.
CTCTTTTTACCAGCTTGAATGAAAATGTCTCATGTTCTAAAACATACTCACAGTTTGTATGTAAGACCACAAAATAGGTCAATTAAAATTAAGCTTTTTGTATTTTGATCTGTGAAGGCAAATGGGTTGCATAAGCAGTGGTATCCATGAAGTATGTCATTCTTAACATTTATTGCAAAAGTTATTAAAGTGTGTGTGTGTGTGTGTGTGTGTGTGTGTGTGTGTGTGTGTGTGTGTGTGTGTGTACACACACACACACACACACACACACACACACACACACACACACACACACGCACTGTTTGCCACACTGTCTACTGATCATCAACCACCTCCACAGCCAGTTATTTCATTCATTTCCCATCACTTGGATGTGGGTCACCCAGGAAGGATTATCATTCAGCCATTGGGGTAGTTTGAAGGTTTCTACTTTTGTTTCCTTTGGCCCTAATGTATTCTGTGAGGCATATGGGATGGGAAGCGAGTGCAATTGGGTGATGCCAGTTTGCTGTCCCGTTACTTAATCAAGGAGTTTTACCTCCAGGTATCCTTGCCCCGCCCCACTCCACCCCCATCCCTGAGGCACAAGAGACAAGTGTCTGTCTCCTCCAGGAAGTCAGTATTGCCCAGTTTATCTCAGAGTACTTGTATGCAGATCATACCCTCCTCGTAAGAGAGGTAAGTAGGTAACAGCCCTTCAGTCCTTCACCTACCTGCCTTGCTTCCCCAGTGCTGGAGCTGTTATTTGAACCCAGTCACCAGGGACACAGTCAGGAATCCTTCCCTGTACTGCAGAGCCAAGTTTATACATAGCAATATTTTGAAGACAGTGTCAGAAGTAACTGAAAATATAGCTTTTATTCAGCTCTCCAGTTGCTCTACTCAAGGTTGCAAAACAAAGATCCATCCATCCATCCATCCATCCATCCATCCACAACCCGTATTCTAATTTTTTAACATATGGGATCAGGTTGTCACTTCAACAGTGACAATATGCCCATTATTATAGTTTTCTCCGTTTGAATAAAAAAGTCCTAACATATAGCAAAGTTATGGTCCAGATAAAACAATGTTATTGCAAACTCCAAATGAACCTGTTTCCTTCCCAGGCCAGAAAACATCAAGTCCAAGATTAAACAGTTTTTTTCCAGTTTCTCACTGAAGGCAGTTGGAGATATCCTTCCTTCCTGAGAATCCCTCTGCAGGTATAAGGATCCACCTCCAATTGAGGCAGTTTCCACTTGCAGCCTGATGTACTCCTCCTGGTCCCTACACGTCCTCTTTGTTTAGAGACCATGGGAATTCTAAAAGCAGGTCTCGGATGTCTGCTTGGAGGTCCACTGGTGCAGCTCATTGTTTCATAGTATATTTAAGCAATAATCCACAACTGGGTGTGGGTATATCCTGATATACCCACACCCTGGAGTGAATTATTGCTATTATACAATGACATTATTTAAGAAAGTAATTGTTTACCTTTCTTATGTCTTTGTATAATGGTGCAGTAGTGTTCCTCTGGGCTTTTATTTGTTTACTGATGTATCGAGCATGTGTATGGTACTTACATTAATAGACTTGCAAAGTACATCAGTGCAGTACAGAAGAAGCAATAGAGTAGAGAGACTCTCCATTGCTGTTGTTTGTATTTTTTTTGACTGCTGAGATTTTTCAAGGAACAGGGCAGAAATGCAAGGAAAATGTGGTACGTTCCTAACAGTTTTACAGAATGTACCTAATTTTTCTCATATTTTCCTCTGTCCCTCAACATATACAAATAGAACGTCTAGTCGCTCAATGGTACTTCAATGGCCTGACTTTTTTTCCATTGGTATATGCTTGACTTACAACAGATATGCTGGCTAGGCTGTCCAATCAGCATGCTCGTTTTTGAATACTAATGAGAAGTCATAGTATATTGGGACAGCTCTCTGTTCCCGACATTTACTACAGGTGAGGAAGCACTTGCAGAAACAAATATAAAATAAAAATGAGTCTGCTGTCCAGAGGCTCCTTCTCATTTGACGCTGTAAAAAATACCATGGCTGCAGTATGGAAGACAGAAGTCTTTCACATAGTTCTCATCTAGGTATTCAAAAATCCTGCCTTCTGTGGACTTAGCCTTATCTTTCCAGTCTGGTTGACTTGATTATAGCCAATAAGGTTGCTCACAGCATCAATGTGTCCTTAGCACATGACCTCCATGCATTTGACAGTGAATCACACAGACTGGATAAATTTGGTTGTTGTTGTATCTTTCGGCTTTTCCCAGTTAGGGGTCACCACAGTGGTCTGCTAATGATTGGCAGTAGATTTTTATGTACCGACTTGCCAGGCCTGATGCACAGCCTTCAACGAAGGTACGCCCATTCACGCATGTCTCCACAAAGAAGACGCTTTAGCTGAGAATCGAACAGGACAACGTCTTACTGTGAGGTGACAACGCTACCGCAGCTATAGACTGGATAAATTTGGTAAAAAGGCCTAAAGAACAGAGCATCATAGTAACAACATATAATGACGCCAGTGGAATAGAACTATGTACATACAACTGATGCAGCTAACATTTAAGTGCTGTTTCATTCTAGCCTCCTTTTGGACTATTTTTTTTCACACCAATAAATGTCTTTTAAGCACTTAAACTGTAATGTCAACCATAGTTGCCTCATACATAGCAGTCCATGGGCCGACTAATCACTGTATGAAGAAATGCTTTCTGACAATCTGTCTTAAAAATTGCTCCCTTCCACTTGATACCCATGATCCCTCCTGCCACACTGTGTTTTTTCCTTTTTATGATTCCATTTCATAGATTCATAGGTTCATAGGATGATACTAGGCTATTGGCCCAGAGGCCCTTATAAGCCTACCCAAGAATTTTGCCCATGTTCCCTCAAAGTCAGCACCTGTTTCCCTGTCCAGCAGGGACACAGATAGGATCCCAGGGGTATATTTTCTGTTTCCCATCCAGTCATCCCTCTAACCACTCGTACCTCTCAACTGTCCAGATTTTCATAGAATGTCCAGATTTTTGCCTTAAATTTTTGGTTTATTCCTCATAATCAGTGAGGACTGAATTCACTATATAATAACAGGCATTTGAGTTTCAGACTTCATATCATTCAGAACATGCATGGTAACACAAGGCCTTTTATTCTAACAACTAAGTTTATAAGAGCAATATTTAAAATCTGTCCCTATTTTGGGGGCATTGTCCCCCCATTTTATTTATTTTTTTTATTTATTTGGCATTTGTTTACAGGGATAGTCTGACTGGGTAACATAATCTGTTTTCAGTGGAGGCTCGGGAGAAAAGCTCCACATGTAAAAACCATATTAAAAAAAACTTAGTTACATATATTGTTACATACATTATACACAGTTCCACAATTGTAATCATGTTGCAAAGTTATACAATAGTTTACAGTATATAAGATACACTAGTAGATGACTATTAGGCTAGCACTTAGGGTTACATAGTACTAATAGTAGAATATTTACAGTTTAAGTTTGTACACAAATTGAAAATACATTTCATAGGGTACATATAATTTGATTAGAGTGAGTTTGAGAATCATGACACAGGTTTGAGTGGGATAATCAGATTATTAGTCTGATGAACAGGGTTGTACCCTTTTTCCAGAGATTCAACAGATTTTAGTAGATTATCTTGGAGGGGGGGTAGTGTAGTAAGGGGAGGTGTAAGGCGGGAAAGAGGAGGGGGTGGAGAGGAAGGTGAGAGCGAAGGGAAAGAGATAGATTAACCTGGAGTAAGGCATATGCATAACCAAGCTTTGTTTAGATGCTCTTTTAGGGAAGTTTTAAAGTGACATGGGTTAGGAGTTAGCCTGATAGTGGGAGGGTATTCCATAATTTGGAGATTGAGTATGAGTAAAGTGATTTTCCCTGGTTTATGGAGGGTTTGTAGATTTCAAGAAGGTGTTTGTCTTCTGATCAGAGTGATCTGTTTGGTTTGTAATGTTGGATTAGGTTGGCTAGGGCTGGACAGGCATTGGACTTGTAGAATATATTATGGATTGTAGCTAGTTGTGTATACGTAAGATGGTTTACTAGTTCACACAAGTTTAGTTCTTTTAGTGGTATACAGTGCTGTGTATGGTAGTTAGACTTAGTTGCAAACTTTTCTATTTTGTTGTAGCATTGCTCCATTTTGTTTTTGATGGAGTTTTGTAGATTGTTAGTATACATTATTTTTGGCTTTCTCCAGATTGTTTGTGCTAAGAGGTTGAGATATGCTGACCACTGATATTGCAGGTTATCCAGACTGTCATCCATCACTTCTCAAAGTCCACATTCAGTGCCCACAGTCTTCAGTCTTTTAATATTGTAAATGTTATTAGTCTCATACCATATTTTACTTTTCTTTGTACATTTTTCTGCTGCCTCATGCACCTCCCTGTATAATTGCTCCAGAAATTGATCCCTCTGTTATAAGTTTTGTCTCATCTTTGCAGTATACAAAATTAAAGTACGCAATGTTCAGAGTCTAGCTCTCCAGGTGTGTGGCACATCTTTTTTAACTCTCTTCCACTGCTTTCTTAGAGTCTCAAAAGCCACACATAGAAGCAAACCCTACCTATGTCTGTGCCTTCTGTCAGCCTTTCTGTAGCTCTACTAAACTGCACTACCTTAAAATATTTCAGTTGAACCTAAGCTGCCATCACCCAAGTCATGCAGAGAATTTACCCATATACTTCTTCAGACTGTCCAAGCCAGTGCATAAATTAGTCTCCTTTAAAAAGATTGATAGTTTTATCCCAAAGACTAACATGATGCAAAAATGCTAAAGACAACTGTCCTAGCACTAACCCTCTAATTGCATCACAATACATATTCAATATCACAGGCTTTCCTTGCTACCTTTGCTCACAGATACGTACAAAGTATTACTAGCTTCTATGACCTTCTGCTGCTCACAGAGATGTACACAGTATCACAGTATTCTGTTGTCTCCTGCTGCTCACAGACATGTACACAGTATCCTACTATTCTGTTTCCTGCTGCTCACAGACATGTACATATTATCACACTATTTTGTTGTCTCCTGCTGCTCATAGATGTGTACACAGTATCACACTATTCTGTTGTCTCCTGCTGCTCACAGACGTGTACACAGTATCGCACTATTCTGTTGTCTCCTGCTGCTCACAGACATGTACACAGTATCGCACTATTCTGTTCTCTCCTGCTGCTCACAGACATGCACACAGTATCGCACTATTCTGTTCTCTCCTGCTGCTCACAGACATGTACACAGTATCACACTATTCTGTTGTCTCCTGCCACTCATCCAGTTCATAAACTGATATTCTAACTAATATTAACTCACATAGCTTTTTTTTAATCAGTGTCAAAGTACCATTTCAAAGGGAAACCATGGACATCCATAAATTAATTCAGAATAATTGACTTTTAAGTACCTTGTGTTAACAGAGTAATTCATTTAAAGATCACACCTTCATGTACTAAAATTCTATCAAAATATATCAAAGTTCAGGGAGACCTTTTTGTGACCACAGTGAGAGGTGCAGTGGAACAAGTATACAAAACAAACACAGCAAGCTTTAATGTTGGTCTCTTGTGTTCTTTATCATTTACCAAACATGCAAGCTTGAACCTGATGCCATTGGAAATGTATGCTGCCTTAACATCTGGCACAATCATATGAGTTCCTTTAGTTACTCAACACTAAATTTTGAAGATTCAATTTCTTCAATTTTATTTATTTATTATTTATTGACATTTGGTAACTGGTAAAGTACACTGGGTCAGACCCATTTTCATTGGAGGCCCAGGGAGAAAAGCTCCAAGAGTGATTACAAGATACGGTGTCAACATCATATGAGCAAATATATACAGAGTGTAAAAGGAAGATATTCATACATCATGCATCATTTGCAAGTAAACATCATAACTGCAAGTATTTACAGAAGTTTAAAGGTAGTTACAATATAGGAATTATAGTCATATACAAACATGTATAAACAACATTCATATCTTTTTTTTTTTAGTAAGTACATTAGCCTATAAATTCCTGCTACAGTAGTCTGGGTATCACGTAGAATATAGAATCTAGAGCTACAGCAAAATAGAAACCTAGGGACAATAACAAAGATGGGTGATCTAAGGGACATTATTTGACAGTGACTAGGGACAGTGACAGTGCCCTATTTTTGGTGGTTTAGGCCAGTATTTGCAGGAGCATGTCTATTTATTGAGGTAATGGGATTTTAGTGCAGTTTTGAATGCTTTTAAGGAGTCTCTTTGAGTAATGGAGGAGGTCAGTGCATTCCAAGCTTTGACAGTGATGAAAGAATAGAGGCTTTGTCCTGCGCGTTTGTTTAGCTTTGAGATGTTTAGGAACTGTCTGTTTGCAGACCTAAGATTACATGTTGGGGTGTATGTGTGTAGGGTAGTCTGAAGAAAGAATCAAACGTTAGAGTTATATAGTAGTTTGTGGGTGAGAGTTAGTTGGGAGTAGTGTAGATAGTGGAGGAAGTCAACCCAGCTTAGACTTTTTAAGGCATAGCATTGATGGGCCCAAGTTGGCATGTTGCAGGCAAAATTCGCTATTTTATAGTAGCAGGACTGTAGTTTGTTTTTGAAAGTTGTAGGTGGGTTGGGAGGGTGGGGAGGAGAAGAGAGTTAGCCAGTTTTAAGTTTTAACTTAAAATGTTTATGCTTGTATAGCTTACCAAGTTTAAAATGGGTTTTCTTGATTGCGTTATGAATATGATTATCAAAGGAAAGTTTGTTGATTGTGACACCTAGAAGTTTTGATTATTTTACTTGTTCAATTCTGGTATTGTTTTGTGAGAAAAATTTAAAATCCTTGTTTAAAGGTCTGAATAAAAATATTAGGAGTTTTTTTTTTTTTTGGGGGGGGGGGGGTTTGAGTAGAAGTTGAGCATCATTTAGCCAGGATTCAATGGAAGTAAAGGCTTTTTGTGTTGGATGTTGAAGTCAGGCAGACTGTTGGCAGAAATGATTATTGTAGAATCATCTGCGTATTGTATGAGTGCTAAGATGGGAAGCTTTATGGAGGTTATTGATGAATGTATTAAATAGTAGTGGCCCAATTATGGACCCCTGGGGAACTCCTGTTTTGTTTAGGAGATATTCGAATTGCTTGTTTTGCCATTTGACAGATTGTTTTCTGTCAGGAGATCACTGGAAAACCAAGCCAGTGAGTGTGGGAACAATTTAAGGACTTGAGTTGTAGCAGTAGTTTAGGGTGTGATTCTGTATCAAAAGCCTTCAATAGATCCAGTCAGATAACTGAGGTTAGTAGACCAACATCTAAGGCTTTGTTAATAGAATTGGTGAATGAAAGTAAGGCAGTGGTAATGCTATGTGCAGGATGGAAACCATGTTGAGTGGGGGTAAGTAAGTTATTGTTGATGAGATACTTTAACAATTGGGTATGAGTATACTTTTCTAGGATTTTAGATAAAGGAGAGAGTGTAGAGATGGGCCGGTAATACGTGAATGGGTGTGCCTTTGTTTAAGATTGGGCATCGGGCTGGCACCTCGGCAGCAATAAAAATTGACTGCCAATCATTAGTGGACTGAAGTTCCGCTGTGGCGACCCCTAACCGGATAAAGCCAAAAGAAAAACAACAAATACAACTAGCATTACCACCTTTATGTAGTGGAGTTATAATGGATTTTTTCCAGAGTTGTGGAATGTATGATTCGGAGATATTTTGATTGAGGAGGATGCTAACAGGATATGGTATAGCATCTGCAGCGAGTTTTAAGTATTCTGCTGGAAGTCTGTCAGCAGAAGGGAAACATGGCTTTAGTTTAGTTAGCAGTTTATGCACTAGAGAGGTGGACACAGGTTGTATAGTAAACGTGCAAGTAAAAGTGGGATACTATCTATTGTGTTATTTAAAGGGGGGTAGGTGTCTGAATTAAGAGAGGGAAGATTTGGGTAGCTTTCTGAACTGTTAAGAGGTAGAGTTTGTTTGCATAGGGAAATCATTGGCAAGTTTTTGAATGGTTTCAATGAAGTGGGTGTTGAAGGTCTGGGTAATTTCTAGTGGGTCTTTCTCAGGAGATGATGTAGGATTTTGTTGGTTTTCGGGGTTAAGGAGTGAGGAAATAGATTTCCAGAAGTTTTGGGGGTTGTTGCTTTGGGAGTCTAGTTGAGTGGAGAAGAAGTTTCTTTTGTTGGTAATAACTAGCTTTTTAGCAGTGTTGCAGAGTTGTTTGTATTTTATTTCATTTTGTGGGGTTCTGTTTTTACACCATTCATTCCATGCTCTAGCCCTAGCAATTAGAATCTGTTTAGTATGTTTTGTTAGCCAAGGGGCATGGTTATGCTTAATTCTTTTTGTTTGCATAGGGGCGAGATTGTTGAGAGTAGAAAGAAAGGGGTTTTGAAGTGTTCTTCTGCCTCATCCAGCAGAAGTATTTTAGTAGGGAGCTAGTTGTGGGCATTTAAAGTATCTATAAATACCTTTTGACTAAAATGGGTAAGATTTCTAGAAGTTTTATACAGATGGGCTTTTGCTGTTTGCATTTGGGTTCGATGGGTGAAGGCAGGTAGATGGTCACTGGAGATGCTTGGTAGGGTGCCTGTGTGAGTGTGTTTGTGAGGGTGAGAGATGAGAATCCAATCAAGGGTAGATTCAGGTTGTTTGTTTACACTATGTGTGGGGTCTGTGATGAGTTGGGTAAACCTATATTATACAATTTTATGCTATTTTATGGGTAACTAGAAGTGACAGCTTGCCGATTTATGTTAGTGTCACCCAGAATAATGGTTTCATTTGAGGTATTTTGGGTTGCCCAGGAGAGAAAATCTTCTAAAATAGTTATATTGCAACCTGGGGGGAATGTAGAGTACTACAATACAGATTTGTTTTTGTTTGTTGATATGGAATATTGCTGGTAATAGTTATAGAAGAGTTATAAAATTTCACCTAATACTGTAGACCATGCATAGTTGGAGCAAAAATGTGAGGTAGTTTCGGAACTTTTACCATTTTAGCAGTAGAAAGGCCATCAATACACAATGCTGCAGCATTAACCATGTACACACTGCAGCATTAACCATGTACACACTGCAGCATTAACCATGTACACACTGCAGCATGTACCATGTACACACTGCAGCATGTACCATGTACACACTGCAGCATGTACCATGTACACACTGCAGCATTAACCATGTACACACTGCAGCATTAACCATGTACACACTCCTGGTACACACATGAAGGTCATGTCAGCAGCCAATATCCATATTGCATGAGACCAGACAGACCAGTTTACTGCAATACCAGGCAATGTCCTCCTTGGTGCTTGATGGATGACAGCTGCTGAACAATGTTCCTTCACTATCCATTTGGAGTACTAGAACATGTGTCCTGCAGGTCATTATTTGATACATGACTGGTGTGTATGCTTTCCATGAAGATCCCATAGTGCTTTTAGCTCTTCAGTACCCTAGCTTCATTCCCCTGAAATATGTGACCTGTTACAAAATCAGCCAGGAAGGAAGCTCCCACAGCACAACAAAACTAGAAGGCTACCTTTTGATTTTTCTCGGATTCTTTTTGGATGAGGGCAGGTGACATTGGTGGTGGTGGGGGTGGAGACAAGTTCTGCACTGTGATGATTTTAATTTTAAAGACCTATTGTGCTTTTCATCAAAAAGGTCAGTGTTCTGGCAATGCAGAGGATAGGTGTCTGAGCTTTTTTTCCGCCTTTTTTTCAGTGACTCTCTATTTTCTGTCTTTAGTGTATTATTTGTTTTGCCACTTTCCACACTGTAGACTTCTGTAAGTTGTATGACACTATAAACTGTAAGAAAAATGCTAATGTTTGTGGTAACACACTCATTGAATCGCAGGGTTATTTCACTAAGTACAGCTGCCTTAAACCAAAGTGGTTCCGCACAGATGACATGAGCATTAGTTTAGACAAAGCATGAGAAACCCCATCAGCCTGAGCTTGAAATATTTGTCTTTCATTTCAGCAGTAAGAGAATCAGTTGCCGTATTTGGTCACTGACGCAGGAAAATGCTTCCATCTGGGAAGTAGATGGGCAGCTGTCTTGGTGTAGCAGTGTACAACAGGGCTCATGAGATGCAGAGAAGGAGACTTGTAAATGTTGTGGGAAAAGGCAGTTGTTGTGCAATTCAGCTTGCAAGGAGAAGCTGTTAAAATAATTATTTCCACTGCAACCAACCACACTGGTAAAATTATCATGGGTAATTAACATATCCTAAACTGGGTCATTCAGCAGGATACATTCTACTGTGGCTTTCTACATGAGACTAGCTAGTTCTATATTGTCATATGTTGTACTATGATGAATGAGGTGTCAAGTTTGACCACAGGATTTTTGTAATGTTTATATTCAGGGATGTCGGAGCCTTTGGGTCTCATAACATGCAGATTCTGTTCCATGCAGAGACAGCACAGAGGAAGAGAAGGATAGGATTTTCATTCCAGGGCCTAAAGTGAAATATAAAGGGTTTCAGACAAGCAAATACACTGATTAAATGGGTCTGTTTCTCGTTGTACCCTTCATATGCAGTACATTACACAAAGTTCTCAACTTTTAAATACATTACTTTAGTATATTTACACAGGTCACCTGTATGCATTGTAAAACTTCTGCTTTTGACATTTAGGTTAGCATATGTAAGTTCCGCTGTGGCGACCTCTAACTGGGAAAAGCCAAAATACTTTTATGTATTTACCTGCAATTTAATGTTCTATCCCATGAGGAGCAATTTAAAACAAATTGAAAGTAGTACATTTATTATTCAAACTATTCTTTGCTAAAACTATTACCTTCCGCATCTGATTTCCCAAGGCATTAAGTAAGATAAGTCCTGCAAATATATAAGAGGTATGCATGCCTTTTCTTCACATGTCTGTTTGCCAAAGTTAACGTTAAAATGTTTGAAGTATGCAAGGAAAATAATAGCCTTTTGTTCAGCTTTTCTCATTCAGAATACCACCTGAGCACTTACCTTGATTGATCCCTACAGTGAAAGCCACAAAAGTGCCATAAATTCAGGAATGCAACAACTACAGTACCCCAACCATCCATTACTTGCTTCATGCACACAATTAATCTTTATTCTTTAGTTAGTTAACATAATCTGTAAAGGTACGGCCATGAATTTAGAGTTTATATTCACAGGAGTAAAACTACACCCTGCATAATCTTCTGTTCATTCCATACTAAACTCCACTGTACTACCAAAATAGTATTTCTGAAAGTTTATTGCAGGGGATTAAAGTTATCAACTGCTAAAAACCTTAATCTTGTAGTCCTGAGTTTGCTTCCCACAGACTCCATTTGTCTACTGTATTTTTAAGAGATGTAACTCAGGCAGTGTTCCCATCTCTGAAAAGAAGCTTGTGCCTAGCCAGTTTACTTAGTTATAAATAAAGAAAAATATTTATGGACATCTCACAATATACACTGTAATTAGATAAATGTAGATTTGCCTCAATATTAACCATAGCAATATCAATGGCTCAGCAGGCAAAACACTTTATCTTTGATGCCAAGCAAATCAGAAAGTTTTATTTCCTTAATTCGTTTTTCCTCCCCCAGCAGTTGACCATTAACTATGGCTGGTGCCTGTTATTCGTTCTCCAGGTATCCATATGTAACTTTCCCCCTGCGCTTGATCTAATATTCTGGGTTTGAGAGAAGATCACGACATTCTGATGCAGTGTCATCCTACTGTGCTCGATAGCTTGTCTTTTGTGACGTACCTCTAATTCCACTCATCCCCACACAAGTAGTGTGTAATGCCATGAACTACACAATCCTATAGCTATGCTGGTGGCAGAGCATAATACACCTGGTGCTGTCTCCAAATCTGTCCTCCCCTCCAAAAAAAAAAAAAAGAAAAAAGCTCTTCTAATGTGAAGGGCAAAATCTCAATTTTTTTATGTACTTCTAAATTGTATCACACTGCTTGCTGTGTTTATACCACACACAGAACACTACAGCATTTCAGTTTAAAACAGAAATGCCTTTTACTACAATTTATACCTCAGATAGGGCACTGCAGTGCCTCAGTTTGAAGTAAAAAAGGTATTTTTACTTATAAACTGCAGAAAACTTTGTTACAGTTTGTCACACACACAGAGTGCTATAGCATTCAGTTTTGATTGCACAAAAAAGTGATAGAGATCAGCCAATTATGCCTGCTAACACTTTGCTCTTGCAGCATCTGACCCCTTAGCTGAACCCTAGCTTTGCTACTAGATGACCCATTCCCAGCCTTTTTGGTAGATGCCATACTATCCCGGTCTTCATCTACTGAGGTTATCATCGACCACAGCACCCTCCTCTCTCCTAAGGGTATATGAACAGACACAATCGCACTCATTTTCTCCCCCCCCCCACTGACTCCTCAGGAGCCAGGACTACTAGTTGACCCCCAGATCTCCTGTGCTTCAGTCAAGGTTCTATCCTCTGTGCGATAGAAAAATGGCTGTAAGTGCTATCTTCAAGGTAGGTGCTTGGATTCGGTTTCCAGTAATTGTGCAGCTGTGTGTCCTAAAGGAATGGCTGCAGTCTTGAGGCATGACCCTTAGAAGGAGGTATTAAAATGGACCCCCATCTGTCTTTGGTAATGTAAGGGAAAAATGGTTCAGTTGCTTAAGTGGGTGGACCTCGACTCAAAGCAAGAGATCTGCAGTTCACCCAAATCTGTAGACTTTAAAGCTGACTGTGTGGATGATTGATTGATTGATTTTATTAATTAATTTAACATTTGTTTACCGGGAAAGTCCAACTTGGACTGAGCCAATTTTTTGGTGGAGGCCCGGGGAGAAGCGCTCTAGACACGTCTTTGTAACCAGCTGATCTAGCACTCGTCCCTTACAGACACATTTTCTGAGGACTTGCTGAAGATTTTGAGGGAGGCTAGGAAACCCAGCACAAAATATTTTACCTAGAGTAGTGGAAAATAATATCCTATTGTTGTAACAGAGGACAGGACTCAAATTTAGCACATATTTCTCTGGTTCTCACTTACCTATCAGGTCTATGCAAACAATCCTTTTGTGTGCTTTTCTAAAGATACATATTTCAGCCATTTCTGTGTCACTGCCACCGAGACCCCCACTCTACCTCCACTTACCAGTGACACAACTCCTAAAGGGGTCCTACATTTAAGGCCATCCAGAAAAGAGATGTCTCTACCATGCACCCTATTGAAAAACCATCCTTCCACTATTTGAACCATTTGCTTTCACCCCTGGTTTGATTTTTGTCTAGGAAGACTGCTTTGCTGGTAGCATTTACCCCAGCTAGATATATTTTAAAATTGCAATCCCTCATGTGCAGAGAGCTCTTTCTTAAAAACTAATCCTTCTTCCATTTGAACCATTTGCTTTCAACCCCCCCTCCCCCCCCGGACAGACTTTTGTCTTGGAGGGCTGCTTTGCTGGTAGCCGTTACCTCGGTTAGATAGATTTTACAATTGCAAGCCCTCATGTGCAGAGAGCCCTTTCTTAAAAACTCCTCCTAGTTCCATTTGAATCATTTTCTTTCCCACCCCCCACCACCCAATAAGATTTTTTGTCTGTGAAAATTGCCTTGCTGGTGGCCTTTACCTCAGCCAGATTGATTTCAGAACTGCAGGCCCTCGTTTGCATAGAGTCCTTATTGGTATTCCATAAGGACAGGCTCACACTTTGACCTAACCCTTTTTTGCTTAAAGTGATTAGAAAGTTACCCTTGAACCATACTACCCACCTTCCCATATTCTTTCCATGTATTCAGAATAAGAGGAAAAGGATTTTGGAAGCCCTGGATGTTTATAGACAGTTCAGGTTTTACATGGACAAGGCACAACAAGAAATCTGACCCACTTATTGCATTTCCACGAGCAGGGAGGGAATCCCAGTCAATGAAGGAACCATTTTGAAATGTATATTTCATACTTTCTGCCACACTCATCGTGGTAAGGTTTTCCTGAGTCTAATGAGAGCTCATTCGACCAGGGTTACAGAGATTACAACAGTCTTCATAAGAGAGGTTACTACCTGGTCCTCAATACACATCTTTGCCAAAATTTACAATTTAGCTAGTATTTCCAGGGCTAGGTCAGATTTCCCATAGCCATACTGCAAGGCCATATGTTTCCTGCTCCCCAGCAGGCCAGCCATGTCTGAGAGTCATGTGAACAGAGGCAGCACTGCAGCAGTGAATTGAGAACATGGTACAGTTGCGTTAGCGTACCATAGTTGTAGATGTTTGAATATACTCACAGTTGCATTATTTGCAGCCTGGAGAACCAGGTTTTAGAGTTCCTATAGTTGGGATCTCCCATCTGGGATGGCTCATCTTTGTGTGGGTCTTAGTGTCTCCCTGAAGCAAATCTGCACCTTCCTGTGCAAGAAAGATCTGAAGATAGTACCAACTGATGTCTTTTATACCACTGACACCCTGACATTGATATGGGGGGGGGGGGGCACCAGGCCCATAGGCAAAAATGTGAGGAGCCCTGGAAGTCAAGACTGGCTATCAGGCATCTGCAAGCAGACATCCGCAAGCAGGAATCCACAGAATTTGTAGTGCAACAGTTATTATACTTTAATATCTACAATTATGGTACGTTCCTATGCAACTCTACCTTCTCCAGTCCTGCATCAAAGCTTTGAAAATCTCTTTCAAGCTCTGTCTGCTATAGCAAAGTCAACACCTCCTCTAGAAAAGCCTCAAAGAGCACATTAAACTGCCCATACTTCTAAATGCTTTACTGATTAGAGGGGTACCCTGGATGTACCTTCTCTGATCACTCGCATTCCCTTTTAGTTTTTATTCTGGGACACAACCTATCATCTTCCCAGGATTTTTGTTTATGGTACACACAATAATCTATTTTATGTTCTTGTGCTCATCATAAGAAGAGTTTTGTAAACATCTAAATTCCTCTGTAACCTGTTCTTGCAAATTGTTTACTCATGTTGTAATTCTCTCTTTTTGTATTCCTTCTATGATTTTTTTTCTGAGTCTGTACTTCAAGGTTGAATCTGAAAATAGTGCAGCATTCTACCCTGGTTAGTAAATAAATAAATAAATAAATACATACATAAATGTACATACATGCATTTTGCCTGCTCCTTGTCTAAGATATGCTTTGCACATAATGAAATACCCACATAATGCATGCTCTCCCGTACCGTGAAGTACATATCATTGCTTCTCAATGTAATAAAATAAAATGCTGAACTCCATTTTAGACACGATCTCTCTCTTGCATTAATCTCTGGCATTTGTTAAATCCCATGGATTTTTAAGGGTTCTTTGTAGTTTGAATGCAATAACAGGAGGGGTAGGAACTGTTCTCCCAAGGGATTCAGCATGTCCTGTTAAAAGGGAAGAGGAAAGGAGAAGGTACTCATGTTGGCAGACCTAAAAGCCTTAGCTGTTTCTGCTTTGCTAGCTGATTTCCTTGGGTGAAGTCAAAAGTTCATGAGTGTATTGCTCATTTCCCATAATATTCAGCTATTAACCACCCATATACAATGCATTAGATGGTGATATGTGTACAACCTAATCAGATGAACATGCATAACACCAAGAAATCTTTTCTCTAGTACATCTCCTGCATCTAATTTATCCTCATATCAATACTTCTCATGCAATGTTGCAGACTTTCACAAACTGAGATCACTTCATCTGTGCATTTCTTTTATTCATGAAGAAGCTAAGAAATATTCAGAGATGAGAGAGCATTAGGCATTAGTCAGCTAGCGTTGTACTCTGTCTATATGCTATGAAGTATACGTCATTAATAATGACCTCGATTCCTTCCTTGAACTTTCAAGAGCTTGTTTACAAAGGCTCAGTTTCACAAACATCTGCTGTAGCTCACGCACTACACTTTTTTCAGATTCCTGATTCTGCTGCAAATGTATTTGCCCAGTATGCAATCTGTGCTTGTGAGTTATTGGTTGTTATATTCTCTGAACAGTACTAGACATCGGAGTTCTACATGATTCAGTCTTCTGAACGTGCACATTGATGCAAATCCCATTGTTCTTTTCTTAAATTAGTATGTTTGTGTGCCTCTAATCTGGGGCCTATGCTCCTCAATATTGTGCTTTGTTCCTGGTTGATAAACTAATAGCTTGAGAACTGTGCTCCCAGATTTTATGCCAGTGTCATCTCAGCGGTCTGTTTCTTTAAATGTGTACCCTGCATGCTGACATGATTATGTGAAGGAGTGTAGTGGCTGGAGGTTTTAAATGGTAAGTCCTTTGATGACCAGGTCGTCATAGCTGTAGTTTGTTTATTCACAGTTGCTCACAACATGCTGTGCACGTATACGGATATACAAGACTCTCAGGAGTACAGCTCCCCCCTAATACTGTACTGCAGTTCAGCAATCTGAGAATTATTACCTTCTCAGGTTTTTAACGAAAGGTTTAAACTATGGAATCTGCTGTGTTAGATAGTTTCTCCTTATTCACTCATTTATTCATTTTCCAATTCCGGCTTTGTCATATTTTGTTACATGAAGGAAGAGCATTTCCAAGCAAGCAACTGGGATAGCATCAATCCTACAATACACACACACACACACACACACACACACACACACACACACGTTACCCATTGTCATATATAGGATGTGTGAGAGACCTGCAAAACACCCATACAGACACACAAGACCATGCATACTTTAAAGAGAAGATAAAATGACCAGGAAATTAATTGGAAAACTAAGTACTGTGGGACAATAATGCTCTCCATTATAATACAGGACTCAGTACTGGACCCAGTAGCATCTCAAATAATGTACACTGAAAATACAGGGTAAACATTAATAAAATGCCATGTTATGATATCAGTTAACCATCAGTTAACAAGAACTTAAAGTTCAAGAATCCAAGTGAAAAAAATAGCATGCTTGTATTGGATTATTATTCAAGTCTGCGAGCCAGATAAAGTTGTTCTCTAAAAATACAGAAGAGTTCAGGAAAGAGAATGTAACTGATTCTGCTGTTACTGGTATTGTTATATCAGGTGCGAGTGAAGGAGTGGAAAGGACTGTTTTGGAGAACTGTGTGTACTGAGGATAACATGTCAGTTGTTGGTGGTTTTTGTTTCACAGACAGAGGTAAGGAGGATTGCTGAGGTTACCCAGGACAGAGGTAAGGAGGATTGCTGAGGTTACCCAGGACAGAGGTAAGGGGGATTGCTGAGGTTACCCAGGACAGAGGTAAGCGGGATTGCTGAGGTTACCCAGGACAGAGGTAAGGGGGATTGCTGAGGTTATCCAGGACAGAGGTAAGGAGGATTGCTGAGGTTACCCCTTTTAGCATTGCAGTTTTGCAGATGGTCTGCTGATTGGACCACATACCAATTTTCATTTGGAGCAGAGGTAACAGACACAGCATACTCTTCAAATCTCTACAATAATTGTATATTTATCATTCTCCACAGGTACCTCATGCCTTAAACATAAACATATGATATGTTTGTTGTCCAGCAGTGTCCCCTCCAGCCTTCCATTAGTAAAACATGCTGATCGTTGTTCAGGGAGACCCCATCTCTCATAGTATTCAGACATGGTCATTGTCCAGGGGTCCCCTACCACTTTCTTTGCCTTAGCGGTACTGGAATTATGAGGAATAGTGTAGTGTGCCACGCCCAAACTGCTTGCGCCCCACAGATTTATTGCCACATATGCCAGTTATGCTTCCAACGGCACACCATTTGCATGTAGTTGGGTTAAACTGGGTCTATATGCCTGGTATAAGCCCTGCAGGAAAACAACACATGCTTTACAAGTTACATAACATTTTTGTATTGTCTTTTGAAAGTCACACAACTGGGCTTGTATAGGCCCCAGGGCCGATAGCCTAGTACCTACCTATGAACCTTTGAACCTATGAACTCATTGTCCCCAGCGAACTGAAGACAGTACACAGAGCAAACTAGCATGCCAGTTGCAGCTATTGGCATGAAAAGAAATGAGTAAACAGAAGGGATGTATCATGGACTCCCAGCATTGTTTGGTCTACTCATAAGGATGAAGCTAAGCAGGAAGAATAGAAGCTGAGGAAAAGGGGGCAAGGTCGGCAGTTGGAAGGGGGATTTTTCAAAATAAACATGAGCAAACACTGCTATACAAATTGCATATTTAAGTTCCTCAAATTTATCAGCTGGAAAGTCATGCAGCTTAAGTCGTCAAAAGGTCCCGGATTTGCTTGGACAGAGCAAAAGAGGGAGGGACAGCTGTAAGGCAGATGCAGCTGTATAGTAATTAGCTGCTACATATGAAGACGCTACTGGAGTGTGCATGTACACAATATGAAGGCTCTAATACAGTGTGCATGTACACAATATGAAGGCTCTAATGGAGTGTGCATGTACACAATATGAAGATTCTAATGGAGTGTGCATGTACACAATATGAAAGCTCTAATACAGTGTGCATGTACACAATATGAAGGCTCTAATGTGTGCATGTACACAATATAAAGACTCTAATGGGGTGTGCATGTACACAATATGAAGATTCTAATGGAGTGTGCATCTACACAATATGAAGACTCTAATGGAGTGTGCATGTACACAATATGAAGGTTCTAATGGAATGTGCATGTACAGAATATGAAGCTGACTTTTCTAAAGTAAAGGGACACCTTTTTTTAGTTGAATTAATGATTTTGTAAAAGTTGTAAGATGAGTTGAAACACTGCTTTATGACAGCTTTTCTTTCTTTCTACCCTGTTTGTGTCATTCTAATTTAAATTTAAACTGTTTTCATCGAATGTTCTGCTCTTTGTTTTTCATAGTGAATTTATTCAAACTTCTTTTGGCTACTGTGCCATCCCTTACATTCATGAGTTCTCATGTCCATGCAGGTTTATTCTTTCACTCTGCCAACAAATCTGATTTCTGTGTTGGGATGACCCCCTTATTTGATTTTCTTAAGAGATAACATTTCTTGTATAATGTGTCATCCATTGGCAGTAGTCTTTTTAGAATGACTGTCTGAGCTGTTGTGTTTTTTACTCTCAGCCTAGCTGTGGCTAATGCTGCTTCAAGTGAAGGACTGCTTATGCAGGGCAAGTGTCCATTCTTTTAATACTGGTGAGCATTGTGCTATGGCAAAATAAATGCCTTTTCTAGTTTAGGAAGGCAAGCAGTGTGCATGGGAACCAGGATGGACATCTGAGCAGTCAGGACAGAATGATGGCCACAGCTAAAGGCCTACAGATGATCAGGACTACCATGGAGAGCTCTGTTCCAGTCTCAGTGGAAGGGAGGTTCCATCAGACTCTGTTCCAGTCTCAGTGGAAGGGAGGTTCCATCAGACTCTGTTCCAGTCTCAGTGGAAGGGAGGTTCCATCAGACTCTGTTCCAGTCTCAGTGGAAGGGAGGTTCCATCAGACTCTGTTCCAGTCTCAGTGGAAGGGAGGTTCCATCAGACTCTGTTCCAGTCTCAGTGGAAGGGAGGTTCCATCAGACTCTGTTCCAGTCTCAGTGGAAGGGAGGTTCCATCAGACTCTGTTCCAGTCTCAGTGGAAGGGAGGTTCCATCAGACTCTGTTCCAGTCTCAGTGGAAGGGAGGTTACATCAGACTCTGTTCCAGTCTCAGTGGAAGGGAGGTTACATCAGACTCTGTTCCAGTCTCAGTGGAAGGGAGGTTACATCAGACTCTGTTCCAGTCTCAGTGGAAGGGAGGTTCCATCAGACTCTGTTCCAGTCTCAGTGGAAGGGAGGTTACATCAGATACCTTTCTGAGATAGTATCTCAAGAAACCTGCCTTTCATACTTAGAAGACCTAATTATGCATATCATGCAAATGAAGAGCAAATAAATACTAAAACAGCTAATTATTTATACCAATATTTTTTTATTGCTGTCCCATCTTGAGAATAGTGAGAGTGAATCCAGGGTCAGTAGGTTGCACATTCTTATTGTGGTACAGATTATAGAAGCACTGAATACCACCCTTCTCTCATGGAAATGGTACAAAAAGTATCCACTGCATGTTTGCAGTCTATCTCAGGCTGAAATCTGATCTCTGGCATAATGAGCTTGTGTACAATTATGGGGGCTTTGCAGTTCTGTATAAAGCTGGTCCTATACAGGATCATACAGCCTCTGGTTGTAAATATATTGCAAATCTGTATATTAGGGAATGGATAGGGTAGTATGTAAAAACTGGGGTTGCCTGCACTATGACAGCCTCATATGTCATTGTTTACCCTCACTGCTATTGATCCTCAAAGGCTGGTCATTTAATCCCCATTGAAAAAGAGGAACTCCCTCCTAACTGGCAGCATGAACCAAGGAGGAATTTGTGGGTTCACGGGCTGCTGATGAATGTTGGCAGTTAATACACATTCCAAGTCCTTGAAAAAAATATGAAACAAAAAGCTTTAAAATCCCTCTCACTCAATAAGAAATCTGCCCACCAGTTTGTAGTTATACCAGTGATTGTTTTGAAAACCCTTAACTTTGACCCTCATAATATTATTTTGCCTGCAGCTTATAAAATTATTAAAATAAAAATACCAAGCTAATGTAACTTTTCCAATGTGTTATTTTCAATAAGAATGAGATAATAAATTTAGTGCTGTGAGAACACGACTTACAAAACATCCAGCAACGTTTACACATTCCATTTTATTATAAGCATATGAGATTAGTATATTATGGGAAAAACTGTGTGCGTGTAAATCCACAACTTTTCCAAGTGGCTGCCAAAGACAAGAAAATACTTTTTTTGGAAGACTATGAACCCAGAGGCTAATGAAAGTGATTAGTCTCACTTTTAATGTTTCTGTAAATATTTTATCTTTCTAAACACAGAACTTTGATACTGACTCACTTTTAATGCCTCTGTAAATATTTTATTATCTTTCTAATATTCATCTTCATTTTATTTATTGTATTTATTTTGTTTTATATTTAACCAGGTAAATGGACTTGTATAAGAACTATTTTCAAACTCTAACCACACAGCAAACAGGATACATAATAAACTTATGATGGTTACTGTATATTTTTCATAGGTAATGGAAGGCACTTAAATATAAGTGATTAGAATAAACTATTTAAAAATGTATTCAATTTTAAAATTCAAAACTGTACAAATTCCAATAACCATAAAATGAACAAAAGAAAACTATTTACAAATGTCCACAACAAAAACTGGTAAAATAAAACCAAGTCATTAATATTTATCTAACAAATCACTTAACATTTGCCAGTATCTATTTTGATGTGTGAAATTAGATGTTATAATTTTTAATATTAACAGTTCTTGCTTACAAACATCTTTAGTCAAACAGATGAATTCAGTAGAAAGTAAAGCAGTTTTGCATTTCCAGTTTTTTGTAACTACTATCCTTGCAATGGCTAAGATGGACGAAAGGAGAGGCACTTGTGATTTAGGAATACAATCTGGAATTAGAGAATTAAACAAAATCAATGAATTAAATTAATTATAATACATTTATCCATTCACAATCCTTGAGAAAAGTCTCTGAACTTAGTCCAGAATGACGAAACCATTTTGCAATTAGAATAAACATACTGAATTCCAATTCATGATATCACTAGAAAAACAAATATCTACAGTTTATCAGTTAACATTACAAAAGAAAAAAACAGTCAAACACAAATCAAATCCCAGATTTTAGAGTGAATGACTCTTCCAGCATGGAGCGCAGGTTCATAGGTAGGTACTAGGCTATTGGCCTAGGGCCTATATAAGCCTAGCCAAAAATGTACTCTGGCTTTCTCCACCCAAGAAAATTATTTTCTTGTGCCCCTGTCGAGCAGAGCCACAGAGGTGATCCCTGAGGTGAATTTCCTATTTCCCATCCAATCATCAAGATTTTTCTTGAAGAGTGCTAATGAGGAACTTTGTTTGATATAGATAGGTAGTTTGTTCCAGAGTACGGGAAGTCTCTGGGATAGGAATCTATCCCTCCAGCATGTTCTGTTTATTGTGGTGACAAGTTTTAGGTCACTTGATCGTGTAGCTTGGAGGGATTTGGATTTATTTAAGTGGAGCATGCCCAACAACTCTGGGTTTGACATAGCTTTGTATGTTAGGCAGAGATCACCTCTGAGTAGGCAATATTCGACGTAGTAAAGCTGGAGTTCTTTGAGACGGTCTGAGTAGGACATCTGTTTGAGGCCAGTAATCCTCTTTGTGAGGTATTTCTGTGACCTTTCCAGTTGTTGTAGATGTCTTGTGAGGTACATACCAAAAGGGGCATTGTACTCTATAATGGGTCTAATGAGTGATGAGTAGAGGGGAACAATGACCTCTTTTTTCCTGGATGAGAAACCTTTTGTGATGAGGTGTGCCACGTAGAAGGGTTTCCTGACTACTGTGGCGATGTGACTATCAAAGGAGAGACTACTGTCCACCTGTGTCCCAAGGTCTCTTATCACACTTTCGGTGTTAAGTAGACTACCACCTATGTGATAGCTCATGGGTACAGAGTTTTTACCAAAGGGGATGACAATGCACTTTTTGGCACAGAGCTTGAGGCCATGGCTTTGACATCAGGCAACTGTCTCAGTGAGGCCCTTTTGTAGGAAGTCCATATCGTCAGGAGTTTCAATTATGGCTCCTAGTTTGCAGTCATCTGTGAACTTCGTTAGGCAAAGACCTTCTGTGTTAGCCTGTACTTCAGAAAAGTAGATACCAAGCAGGAGATGACCCAGGACTGAACCCTGTGGTACTCCACTTGCAACTGGTCTAAAATCGGATTTGGAGTCTGCTACTTTCATAGTGTGGGTTCTGTCAGTGAGCCAGTTGGCAACCCATCTTGTGACATAGGAATTTATACCTAGTTGGCTTTGGTTACTGCTTCAAAGAAGTCTGTCAGGTTTAGGAGACATGATCTGCCTTTTACAAACCTGAACTGGGTGGGGTCCAGAGTTTGGAGATTACCAATGTCTTTATTTATAAGTTCCATGATGATACATTCCATGGCCTTGCAGACCAGGCTCGTTAGGCTAATGGGGCAGTAGTTCCCAGGGTCCTTGGTGGCTCCCTCTTTGTGGAGTGGGATAACCATCGCTGTGCGCCATTCAGTGGGCACAAAGCCTCAGGTGAGGCTATGATTGAACAAGATGCTTAGGTGGGGTGCCAGTTCATTCTGTAGTTCGTGGAGAACGCAGCCTGGGATGTTGTCAGGTCCCATGGATGCTGTGCTCTTGGCTTTGGAGACTGTGTGGTTTTTACCTGTGCAGCCGTGATTACAGGAACTTTGCATTCTTCCACTATAGAGATGGGCCTTTTAGGGGGTGAGAGGGAGGTAAAGTTAGCATTGAACCTATGTGCCAGGATGTTGGCAATATCAATTGGTTCTGTATATTTAGTGCCATTGTGCTGTAACTCAGAGCAGATGTGAGTGTTGCCATTGAGATTCTAGACATAGCTATAGAATGCTTTGTGGTTGTCTTTCGAATCCATGACAATTTTGTTTTCGTAACTAGCTTTGGAGGATTTTATGAGGGATCTCAGTTTCTTACTGAGGCTGACCAGGGAGTTGCTCCAATCATGGGATTTTACTCTTTTTTGCAACAGTTTCTTTCTTCTGTTGTAGAGTTTGTTTATGGCAGGGGACCACCAGATTGGCTTCCTTTTTTTGGAGGATAGCATCTTGGTTCTATTAGGGATAGCATGATCCATGCACTCGTGTAAGTGCTTATAAAGTGTATTTGTGTAGGATTCAGCAGTCGTACCTCTATTTTCCATCTGCATGGGTGTTATGAAGTTTGTCACTTCTGTCTTACGAAACGTGAAGTTGGCTTTGGAGAATTTTTTTACGGTGGTTTCCCTAATGAAATGCAGTTGAGACATTCATACTAGTAGCATAACAATTCTTGCATAGTTATATACCCTACCAAACCAAAAATATCATAATTATTATTAGTATCCTACTATCGCTAAAGTTGGCATGAAAAAATATGTAAGTCTTTGCATATTCCTATATGTGCATCAGCTTACAGAAATCCACACATTGTGTGTGCAGAGCTGTGTATGATATTAATGGAACAGGAGTCATTTTTTATCATCAAGGCAAGCAAACCTAGGGAAGAATTTACTAGCTTATCTCTAAGACAATCACGATACGTTTCACTTGTTTGGACTTTTAGCTTTTCCTTCAACATTGAGAGATTATGTTATTGATTGCTTTTATTTCATTTGGCATTTTGTTCTAGGAAGATGGTGGATTTTGAAGAAGGATTTTTGTGTGCAAGCTAACTTAAAAGTTAGGTCTTGCCACCTGTGTGGCAGAATGATCTCTTAAGTTGTACTTTATGTTGTGCATCATAAGCGGTTCCTTTAAAGGCAGACAACATTTTTGTTCAGTAGTTTGAAGGTAAGTGTATTTGGAAGAAAGGCACCTCTGTTAGTGATATATAACTACTTGGCTTTGTTTAATATTAAACAGTGATGCTCAGTAGACTTGGATAACTGAAAAAAACCCGAGAAATGTTGTTTTAATGGGTTTTTAGTAAACTGGCACTAAGTACTGATAGAAGGGCTGTAATAGGCATTGAATACCATAATTACATTGCAGTTGCCTTTTGTGCTTCAGTAATGAGCAGGTTTGCCACTTTGTAAGATATCAATAATTGGTTTAAAACTTGATGTAACTGCTCAAGTTCATTTTGCAGATTGAAACAAAAGTTTTGGTTCAAAGCTATGCCAAGGTATTTTGGTGCATGGCATATGGTAAGAATTCCATCTGGGTCTTTAATAGTTAGTAGGAGTAAAGTAGCAGTTTTCTGGACTGTACCTGTTCATATCACGTTAGACTTTTTCTTTATCAACAGAAGGTTTGCTTTTGACTAACCAATTCCAAGTACAAAGTAATCTTCAGTTCATTGTTTAATGCTGTTTTGTTTGCTGTATTGATGGTTGTATTATTTGTGTACAAGTACAAGAAATATTTGTTGGATCCCAAGGCAGTCCGTTAATGAAAACTGTAAAAAGCAGTAAGCCTAGCACTGACCCCTGGAGAATGTCTTTAGTAGTGGTGCAAATATGTGTAAATATATTAAAACCTAATATTATGAAAGTACTGTTCAACCGATAGTTGCTAAATTAAAAGATTATTTTTCCATAGAACCCACAGTTAGCTAGCTTTTGCAGTGGGGGAGGGGTGATCTCCAAAGCATGCTTAACATCCAAAATATTGTACTTTTACACATGCCCTTGTCCATATTTGTAATGACTTGCTAACTAAGGTAGTAAAGGGCAATGATTGTTATATTTAGGTATAAAACCATGTTGTTTATAGATAATTGTGTCTATCTGTATTTACAGTCAAGTATCATGTTATATACAATTGTATTAACCAGTGGTCAAGTGTTTGGATCTGTAATCTTTTGCATCTGTCGCACCTGAAATTGCTGGGACTTTTGGCAATAGTAAGACTGTCGCATATATGAAACTTGGAGGGGTTGCTTTCATGGGGCTCATGGTGAGGGATAGGATAAAATATGAATCAGTATATTGTAAGGTACTAGACTCCCCATTTTTGAGGGCTGTATATGTATGAGAGAGTTGTAGCTGGCATCTGTTTTGTCTAGCATTTTAAGAACCTGTTTTTCTGTTAATTGCCCTAAAAGGGAAGGTAGAAACGTCAAGAGATGTATGAATTTGCACAGTACGGGTGCTAATACTTGTATTGTTAAACATAAATGTTAGATAAGTGGAGAAAAGAAAGCATTTTGATATCATATGGCAAATTGCATTTTATATTTCTTATTTTAGTAGCCTTTAGGAACATCTTATTAGTTTTAAAGTGTTAATGCTTTGCAAGAACTGTGTAGGTTGCCCTTTTAACTGGCCTAGAAGGTTTCTGTAGTAGCTGACTTTCAACAATTTTTTTTCATTCTTGCTTCATGTTTAATTAAATAGAATGTCTCTCTTTTAATAGTATTTGTAGGGCCTTTTTTCTTTTTAGTTTACCCATGCCTGATCTCTAACATTTTTTTGAGTTTGGAGATCAGCCATGTTGGTTTGCTTCCGTGGAATCTCTATTTTCTAAGAGAATAGTCTATCTTAAATAGGAGTGGAGAGGGCCGAGGTAGCATTGATGTAGTTATATATAGGTGACCAGTCAATATATTTTAGTTCTTCTAATACAGTTTACTGTAAGAATTCAGCTGTGAATATAGATTGCAAGATCTTTCTTAGGGTTTCCATTACATTTATGGACCAGGGAGATAGAAAAGGAGTTTCTCTGCTGATAAAATCTGTTAGGAAATGCAAAGTTTTTATTTTGTCAGGTATGTTGTGATTAGTACAGCAATGCCGTACAACTACTTGTTGTTACATTTAGCCCAGTAACTTATTAACTATAAATCTTGAAACTTGGTTTCTTTTTTAATTTATTTTTTTATTCAGTTTCAAAACAATAAATAAACAAATCAATTATAAAACAAACTAATAACTAGCTGGTCAATACATCAACGTTATACATCAACAATTAATATTTTTCAAGCAAGTCTTTAAGTTTAAGCCAAGATTAGAAACCTGGTTTCTTTAAGGATGTTTCCAGTCAAGATTTAGCTCACCAGGAATGATTAGTTTATATTGTGCAGAATTTCTTTATATAGCTTGCAGTATATCTTGCACCAACATGACTGAGGATGGGAGATACAGACAGTGGCAAAGTAAAGTTCTGCTTGCTCTGAAAGGGTGATGTGAATTATTGTCCATTTAGAGGTAATAGCAGAGGTAACATTACTTTTGACTATTCATGTAGGATTAAGCTGTGTTGCAAGTAAATAGTGATCAGAAAGGAAAGTGCCCTTCCTACATTCAGGTCCATTTTTTATTACTGCATTCACAGCTTTATTTTTAATCTCCCAGCAGAACTGCATATGGAGATTACATGAATTACATAACAAATTATTCATTTATTTACATTTGTTGAATAGACAGATTCCAGTAGGTAAATCTAGTACACTTAGTCATGAAATACTTTGCCGTTACTTATACTGGTCAGAGGAAAATTATCCAAGACAACAGGGAAATTCACCTTCCTTTCATCTGATAACATGTTGTTGTTGTTGTTGTTGTCTCTTTCGACTTTTCCCAGTTAGGGGCCGCCACAGCAGAACTCCGGTCCGCTAATGATTGGCAGTAGATTTTTACATGCCGAGTTGCCAGCTCTGATGCACAACCTTCGAAGGTATGCCCATTCATGCATGTCTCCACGCAGAAGACGCTCTAGCTGAGAATCGAACCGGACAGCGTCTTACTGTGAGGCGACAACGCTACCGCAGCACCACCACCGCAGTCTTTCATCTGATAACATACACACCTGAATTTCTACCAGCTCAAGCAGATGTGACTTTTGGTCAAAGTATCACTGAAAGGCGGCACATCAAGAATTCAACCCCCCCACCCCACCCCCACTGCACTGTAGCCTCAGTATTTGAATGTGAATGCAAGTGCGCACTTAGCATCAAAAGCAGGTGCATCTTTGAGTCATTTGATAATATTAAACATAAGGAAGACATTTAAAGTTATTGTAGTGTTTCTCTGCTTTATTACAGGTCACATAACTTTTGTATCATTTTATGGGAGAGGAGTTATAGGTCAGAGAAGATTGCAGAAGTGCTAAGTCTATCTTGTGTTTTGCTCAGTCATGCATGTGTAAAAATATGTCAGTTATATTTTAAACAAACAGGCAAATATTCCTGTTAGTCAATAAACACAGAGAAAACTAATATGCATTTTAGAAGATAGCAATGTTCTGCCTAATCAGTTTTAACTAGGTTTAGGAAAAGCAACGATACTAAAGTAATATAAAATGAGTCTCTGCTGACATGACTGTCATATAACTGCTGACTAATATCCATGAATTTCTAACAATGCAGATTATCGATTTTATTTTACTGCACTGTTGCAATACAACAGTGCTATAAGCAGCTTTCTTTCTGACGGTTATTTTTAAAATTTGGCATACCACAGTTCAGATCAGTATAATCTTTATCTTTTAATGTAAATGCGGTCACATTTTAAACCTTTCATGTTGCCATTTTTATTTATCTTGGCTATGAAATGTTGTCATGCACCTTGCAAACCGAATTTGTTTCTGTTCCCCTCATGCTTTCTATACAAAGAATATACATATACTGTTTGTCTTTCAATACATCCGGAGCATTGGTAAATTATAATTTACAAGGCTGGCTGTCAGTCAGACTGCACCAAAGGCCAAATATTACATCCTGGGAGGGAGTGCACTTCTGACTAAACTAGAGGGTAAACTTGCATATAGGCTTTTCTGTTCTCAACAAATAAATATTTGTAACCATGTCTGGGAACACTAATTATATTAAGTAATGTATATGTGTAAGGACAGTCTGATAATCACAGACCTGGATCTCAACCTCTTAACTCAAAAATCACAAATAAAGCTAAAATATGATGGAGGGCAAAGACCCCGAATCAGGGACAGATTTTTAGTATTGCTGCTCATATACTTGGAAAGTAGCTTATATAACAGGTTTTGCATTAGCATGCATTTTCTGGAAGATATGAAGCACAAAACTCAAATGTCTCATATTTAGTGGCTTCTATCTTCAACAATTTGCCAGAAAACCACAAATATTAGAGATGGAAAACTGTAGGTCAAAAGCAGGGACATTCCTTGAAGTCAGGGACAGTTGTGAGCTAGGGTTCCTGTCAGAAGAACCACAACGCATTATGTTGAATGCATCTTCGTCGAACTGTAAATGACGAAAATGCAAAATGACGAAGCGTATTTTAAGCAAATTCTTTCCCTGGGAAAGAAGACGCTTAGCCGCTTCCATCACTTTGCCGATTTCAGCACTGTAGTGCAATCTCGGAGTTGGTATATTTAAGCAGGAGGGAGTGTGGGGGGTGAAGGCCCAATATTAAAATATTGTTTAGTGTGTTTTTTTTGTTTTGTTTTTTTTTGTTTTCGTTCTTTTGTGGTCGATATAACAGCATTCGATCTTTTGATCGTTTGCTGTTATAACATAGACCCATGAGTTATAGTCATAAAAACAATAGTGGATTTCTTTATTTTAGCTGTTATTGTTTTAGTTCTAGTTTTGCAGAATAGAAGGTTTTTAATGAGAGTAAAGACAGACGCTGTGTCTGCAAAGTAAGAAGTCCCTGGATTCTGGTTGAGTGGTATATATTTTGATTAGACTTTGGGATTTGTGCTTCTATAATGTTTGGTTAAAAGAAGGTATTAAACAATGAGAGGTTAGAATTTTGTTCCATTTTATAAATATTAGCATAGCGTGTATTTCGTTTATAAATGTGGATAGAAGCATTTATGTGACATCATTTTCTTCTTTTGTAAGCCAAAGTGTGAGATATATGGTTATGGTTACTATAAGATTCTTTGTTTACAATAATAAAACAATGAATTTCAATCTATTAAAAAAGTAAAAAAAATGGATATTAGTGCTGGGGATAATTCATAGATTAAGAACACAGTATATGTTGATTGCATAGAAAAATGCATGGAACTTGCCAACTTAACCACTTCCAGAGAAATTTGCAGCAGGATTGCAGAAGGGATATGGTACTCAGTAACAAACAGGCATATTGTGTAGAATGCATGAGCAAATGAGTTACACAGTATGATAAAAGTACTAACATGATTCAGTAACAAGTACAGTGTACACCAAAGCTGTCTTCTGAAATGAGAAAATGCAGTAACAGGAGAGCTGCTGATCCCATCAGAGATGTAGTGATAGCATTCTGTGTATGAGCCACACCTGTAAATGTATGCTGGCTCACACACACATACATGTTTATTCAGGTTTCATTTGGTGTCACTTGTAAAGTGTTCCTACAGCTGTTGCAGTACAGCAGCTTCATAAATGCACCGATGTGCAAGTGTTGGCGCTGTTGGCAGAAACGCAGCACTATAGCGCTTTGTAGCAGGGCAGAATTGTATCTGTGATGTACTTCATGGAGTATAAAGCCCACGTGTGTTAGCCAGGATTGAGTAATGAGCTGAGTGAAGTTCAGATACTTTACAAATTGTTGTCCTCACCCATGCCTACCAGAGTAAAAAGTCCACAGTGCACACACTGCCTGATGCATTACACATACAAAATGTGAAAATCCACAGTGCACACACTGCCTGATGCATTACACATACAAAATGTGAAAACTAAATAAATAAAAATCTATCTGTATAATATAGGTTTAGGTCATTTGATGTAAAACACAAAATGTCTAAATACAACTTGTGTGTGTGCATATATATATATATATATATATATATATATATATATATGTATATGTGTGTGTGTATATATATATATATATATATATATATATATATATATATATATGTGTGTGTGTGTGTGTATGTGTGTGTCAAGAAGCATTGTAATTTTAGTGTTTTGTGACTTTTTTTTTACCCTGTGATAGGTAATTGGTATTTTTTGTACTCTGTGATTGGGACTTTGAAGGGGAAGTAAGGTAAGGTGGATTAACAGTCAGTCAGACAGAATTAAACATGGATTTACTTGTCTTAGACATGCAGTATATACTGTGCACAAAGTATAGTATACTTGATTTCATCTGAGGTGCAATCAGTGATTCAATGAAATAATTGTCAAACTCAGAGCCTATATAAACCATTTAAGAATTTACTTAATTAAGGGCCCTGAAGCATAATTAATATTTTTAAATCATGAATCGACCAGTAGCTTAAAGGTCCACAATTGTCTGACACTTCTAATTTTTAATGGCAAGAAGCTCCATATCCTACCAGTTTGTTTAGAAGGAAACAAAAAAAGAAAGGAAGAAGTTCTCAACAAATAACAAGGAAGTAAAAGAAACTGACTAATGACTGTAAAGGAGAGAGAATACATAGTAAAAAGGACACTGCTTTGTTATGTAACACACTGGTGACAGGGAATGAAGATATCTGTCTATCAGAAAACCCTCAGTCTACAGAAAAAGGCATCACCTTTCCAATGGAAAAGGTAGAAAAAAGAGGCAAGCGGCAGGTGAAAAGGAAGAAATCAAAACTGAATGTGCAAGGATTGAAGAACATTACTGTAAGAAAAAAGAAGAGAAAGACAGATGCTGACTACCTGGCTCAAGCTGTGGATTTACAGTGCCAACTGGATGAGAATTTAATACACAATGAAAATAGTGGGATTAATAAGACTAATGGTGATGAAGATCTATCCTTCGTAACAATTGATAGAGCTGAAATGACTGTATTAGAAGCTGAAGATTCTTCAGAGCTGGCCAGCAAGGATATTTTTGTAATTGAAGATTCAATTATTAGAGGAACTGATACGTATATTTGCAGAGATGATAATGAATATCGAATAGTGTTATGTTTGCCAGGAGCAAAAATAGAAGATGTGAGACAAGCCTTGGAACACCTTAATGTAAGGAAGTATGCATCTGTTTTTATTCATGTTGGTTCAAATGATGTCATCTGCAAGGATTCTCTGACTGGTTAGTTGGGAACTGACAGCCTTCTTAGATAGTATTGCTTGTACTGGTGTTAGCATGTATTTTTCATAAATCACCTCTAGAAAGGATAGTCAGGTCACTGTGAATGAAAATATTTTTGGGGTAAATACCTACATGGAAAAAATGTCCTGTTTTAAAAAATGGAAATGTGTAGAGCATCCAAGCTTTGTTTTGTGCACAAGTGTTCAGACAGGATGGTGTGCATTTGTCTAGATCAGGGAAGAGAATTTTTGCAGCAGATATTTTACAATATTTGACAAACACTAAGCAGGATTTTTGCCATGTCGAAATTTTAAAAGCCCACACATAGCAACATTTGATGCATCTCTGATGGTTGTTAATGCTAGGAGCATTAATAATAAAGTTTTTTTTATTGGAAAATTTGCTACGTTCCCACAAGATTAATGTTATTGTTTGTGAAACATGGTTAAAGAACAATGACTGGAAACCACTTCTGTCAGGGTATAAATGTTTCTACTATAACAGACATAATAAAAATCAGGTGGAGGTGTTATGATAGGGATTAAAGATGGCTACGAGATCTGTGATTATTATATGTTCAGTGATAACCCCAACACTATAGACTTTGTAACTGTGATAATAAAGATAACCCTGGAACATATAACAATTGTTGGAGTGTATAGACCACTAAAGTTAAGTGCAGATGACCTGGAGGAATTCATATATTTCTTGCATGAAACACAGGAGGGAAGAATAATATTAGCTGGGGACTTAAATTTACCAGAAACAGATTGGAATAATCTTGATTCTACAGCATTAGTAAGGAAATTATTCACACCATATATTCAGGAACAACAATTGCTTCAGATTGTAAAAAAAAAAACTACCAGGGGAGAGAACATACTAGACATTGTTTGTGTTCCTAAAGAAATTACTGTAACTTCAAGTCAAGTTTGACCACCATTGATGTGCAGTGATCATGGGGTCATAAAGGTTAATTTGTTGCTAGATAATTCTGCCAAAATGAAATCTAAGCCAATGCACAGAAGGTCAATTACAGATTATATGGAAGCAAAACATTTACTATGTAAAACTAACTGGAGTGAGGTGTTCAGTGGAAAAACTGCAGATGGAATGTGGAAAGTTTTGAAAGAGAAATTGAGTGCAAAAAAAAATAAATAAAAAATATTTAACATCAAGATCTAGGCATACAACATCAAGCGGATATATTTCCATAAGAACAAGATATCTGATTAAGGTGAGAGACAAAAAAATATAAGAAATGGAAGAGAGGTTGAACTACAACTTTGAAAACTGAAATAAACAAGCTGGACAAACAGCTTAAGCATAGTGTGAAACAAGATCAAGAAAAATTTGAAGAAAATATGTGTAAAGATATTGAACATAATAGGAAACCTTTTTATAGATACATAAGATGTGGAAGGAGTAAAGACACACAAATTGATAAACTGTGTGCATGTTCTAAAATTTATTTTCAGACACAACAGATTATAGATATATTTATCAAATCTTATGCAAAACAGTTTGGCTCCACAAAAGGGGTGGTAAGTTGTCCTAGTGACAGCCAGATAACCCCAGATATTGGAATCAAATTAGATTATATTGAAAAAGAACTGCGCAAACTGGGTCCAAACAAAGCACAGGGAGGAGATGGAATTAGTAACAATGATCTGAGAACACTTCAGCTAGAACTTACAATACCATTATATCTATTATCCACTAGGTCATATAAATATGGCGAGATTTCTCAAGATTGGAGACATGCCCTTATTAAACCTGTCTTTAAGGAAAAGGGGAGTAGGACAAACACAGAGTCATACAGACCCTTAAGTCTACTTTCATGTTGTGGAAAAATAATGGAGAAGGTAATACTGGATAAGTTATTGTCAGAACTAGATAGGTTGGGACTTGAAACCATATATCAACATGCATATGTTGAAAGTAGATCTATTACCACCTATAACATGATGTTCTATAACAATATAATAACAGCTATGAATGAAATTGTGCTGTGATGTGATTTATATAGATTTAACTTCAGCAATTGACAGGGTCATGAACAAACACTGATCAATAAATTAGGACAACTAGGTATTGATGTACTCTTGATAATATGGGTAGCTGCATGGCTTACAAGTAGGACATTGGAAGGATCATACAGCATATTAAAAGAGATTTAATATGGTGTAATATTTATGCAAAGGAGAAAGCAAATAACTAATACAAAAAGAGCAGCACCAAAGATATTTGAAGAAACATATAGCCAAAGGAATCCAGATATGGAAAACTTTACAATAGAAAAAATAAGAAGACTAAGAGGAAAAGTAGAGGAGATTCATAATAGAGAAGTCAAAGAAATAGAAATTGAGGTAATGGAACAGCTGCAAAGAGAAGGATTCAGTGTGGAAAATCAAATGCAGAAAGCACCACAACAGGATAGAGCAAAAGATATCCAAATTAAAGATATCCAAATTAAGGGGAAACAAGCGGAAGAGGAAGCAACAGGTCCGGTGCCATATCAAGATATTTTGGAGCCTTCCACAGGAAAACAGTGTAAAAGTTCATTTGAAGCTAGACAGCAAGGAAAGGAACAGGAAACTGTGGAAACTCTGATGCAGTCAATGTTTAGGAGTGATAGGCCAGTGAATTCCCATATGACAGAACAGATTTCACAGGATGAAACTGAAGAAAATGTGCCACAGGAAGCTGTTATAGAACTTTCTATAGAATGCCCTCAGGAAAGGGAGAACAAGGGATGTGCCCTCAGTATGGAAGAAAATGAGTTAAGAGAAGAGTTGTTTGATTTAATAGGCAAAGACAGCTATATCAAGATCAAGGAGATAAACAGACTGCAGTAGGTTAATAAAACCCCAAAAGTCAGCAGCTTGATAAAACAAATGAACACAGTAATTGACTGTCCATAGAGATCCATGCAATATAACAGAAGTCAACAGAATATATTACTGTGCTGCTAAATTAATAACTGATAAAGTTCTACCACAGGAACACAGGGTAGCAAGGGAAAAGAGGGGGCGAAAGCGAATACCATCATGGAAATATTGAATAGAGAAAACTATAAAACAGCTAAGAGAAGAAGTGTCATTGTTAGAAGAGTATAGAAGAGGGAACAGATCAACAAAAATATTAAGAAAAATAGATGTGATAAAAGCAATGCACAGTATTAGAACAGACCAGGATCTATTATGCACTATTGGAGATAACAAACTAAAAATTTCAAAACAGGCAGAAAGACTCAGACGATACAAAGATAAATATAAGGGAAAAGCACAAAATAAGCAATTTACTGGTGACCCAAAAAAGTTTTATAGAGAATTGGGAAATAAGGTCAAAGGAATTGATAGACCGCTGAAAAAAGAGGAAGTAGATACATTTTGGAGAAGTACCTATGAAGATCCTGTGGAAGATAAAAAGAGGCTAAATGGATAGAAGAAGTAAAAGAAAGAATAAGAAGTTTAAAGGTACAGGATATGAAATGGGATGAAATAACAGCCAGTGAGATTGAAACAAAGTTGAAAAAAGCCTCTAATTGGAAAACCCCTGGCCCAGATGCAGTACCTAACTTTTGGCTTAAAGTATTAACTTCTTTACATGAGGATCTAGCCATGAGTAAGAACTGTTTATATGCACACCCCGAACAAACACCTCACTGGTTAACAACAGGAAAAACAATGCTCTTACTTAAGAGTGAACCTGCAAACTACCCTAAAAATTATAGACCAATAACTTGTCTTCCGACGACGTATAAACTATACACGGAGATTGACGCCGACAGAGTTTATAGTCATTTAGAAGAAAACTCAATTATGGCAGTAGAACAAAAGGGCAATAGAAGAAAGTCATATGGAACAAAGGATTATTTGTTAAATAAAGTTATAGTGGAGAACTGTAAGAAAGGGAAGAATCTAAGTATGGCATGGATTGACTATAAAGAAGCATTTGATAGTATCCCACATTCATGGATAAAACAGTGCTTAAAAATGTATAAGGTACATCCTACACTGATTGATTACATTACAGTAACCATGAAACAGTGGCAGACCACTTTGCAATTAAGCCATGATAAAGGACAGATTATTATCCCAGGGATAAAAATCCAAAGGGGGGTATTCCAGGGAGACTCCCTTTCACCATTGCTATTTTGCCTTGCCATTAATCTATTAAGCTGTTTACTTAACAGCTCAGGTCATGGCTATAATTTGGCTTTTAGAAAACAACAAAGTATAATGACTTCTCATCTTCTCTTTGTCGATTTAAAATTTTATAGCTCATCAGATGAGGAATTGAAAGCACAGCTATAGGTTGTCAAAACTTTTTCAGATGATATTGGAATGTCATTTGGTCTTGACAAATGTGCAAAAGCAACCTTTTAAAAAGGAAAACTGCAGCACCAGGAAAACATCAGCTTGGGGCAAGAATGTGATATAAAAGAACTTGAGCAAGAGGGGATGTATAAGTACTTGGGAACTGATGAAGGATCAGCAATAAAACATGAACAAATGTGAATAAAGCTTAGTAAGGAATACTTTAGAAGACTTAAATTAATCCTGAAAACAGCATTGACACCTAGGAACGAGATCCAAGTTATAAATCAATTTGCTCTTCCTGTCCTAACTTATAGTTTTGGAGTGATTGACTGGCCCCAAAAAGTGTTGGATAAATTGGATATTAAAACAAGAAGGATGCTTCATGCTCACCAAATGATTTATAAAAATCAATGTATACCAAGATTATACATTCCCCATTCTGAAGGAGGGATGGGCTTCCTTGAAATTGATTACATGTATAGATCTGCAATCGTGGGACTCCACACACATCTACTGACCTCACATGATCCAAATGTGGTGAAAGCCTATGAAAAAACATGAGAAGAATAAATCTAAGATGACATCTCTGAATCATTAGCAGAATCAATCACGGAATGGAGGAATGGAAGAAGTGGATAAAAATCAGGCAAAAAAATAAGGCAGAAAAAACAAAGAAAGAAAACAAAAGAAAGAATATAAGAGAAAGATGAGAAATGAGGAAAAAAAGAAAAAAAACATAAATATAGTTGCAAGTATAACGCTCTGGAAGTGCCTTATGTTGATCAAGAATGAACGAATTAATACAGGGAGAGAGGAAAGGTGAATTTAAAGAAAAATATAATATTGGCAAATTAAGGATATTGGATTTACGTACCTGATTTTGGTTTACTTTGAATATGTGGAACATGGAAACAGATATTATATGAAGGCTCAAAAACTGGAACCAAATTGGAACCTATTGCCAATTCTTTAATTGCTCTCTTATTGTGGCACTGGGACTGTACACCTGGGTCTCATTAACCACATCATCATCATCAACCCCTTTTTCCTATGTTTCTCCATTGTCAGGCTGTCACCATCTTACTCAATTCAGTGCCACTCTCCTACCTTTTTCAATGGCCATGCCTGCCTGTCACAGGTCTTCTCAAACTCAGGTCATCCATTTCTTTGCTGGACATCCTTGCTTCCTCTTACCTTCTTCCTGTCTCGCCCAAATCTTCATCACCATATTGTCCTCTATTTTCCTGCACATGTGCCCAAACTACTGTAGTCTGTTCTGTTTGACCTTATCTGTAATTGGAGCTACTTTGGCATCTGCTCTGATGTTTTTATTTCTACATCTGTCCCAACCATGGGGTGCACCCTACAACCCATCTCAGGCACTTCATCTCCATCTCCTCTCGCTTCTACTAATGCTCTGCCCTCAGTGCCCAGGTTTCTGTACCATACATTAGCATGGGCACAGTTTTTGGCATTCTTCTGTCACATACTACCCCTGACACTCTGTGCCAGATGGCTGTAACCCCTCTGATTCTAGCTTTGACCATTTCATTCAGGCTACCATTCTCTTAAACCACATTATCCAGATATTTGAAGCTGTTCACCTGTTCCAATATTTGCCTTCTAAATTTTCACTTCTTCTGATTCCCCCATTTGCTGCCATGACAACCATCTTGTCTGTACTCAGTTTCAAACCACTTGTCTTCAGTTCTGCATTCCCTTCCCTTACCATTTGCTGAGGTTCCTGTTCCGATTCTGCTTGTAATGCTGCATCATCTGCATACAGAACCTTCGTTAACCTGAGCCCTCCAACCTGCTTGCTAATGAAGTCCATCAGCAGCATTAACAGCCATCATTAGCAGTATTAACAGCAATCATTAGCAGTATTAACAGCAATCATTAGCAGTATTACCAGAAATGAGCTCAAAGCTGAACCCTGATGTAACCTTTCTGTGAGTCCAAACACTGTTCACACTTCTGTCATTAGGTTCTTGTACCTAGGCTGCACCAATTGTACCAATGTGTCTGTGACTTTAAATCATTGCAGGACTATCCAAATCAGCTTTCTTGTGACTTTGTCATATGCTTTTTCTAAGTCTAAGAATGCTGTAGGACTCATTCCTTATCTCTAGCTTCTTCTCAACTATTTATCTCACTACAAAAATTGGGTCTATTCTATCTGCGGTGGTGGTGCTGCGGTAGCGTTGTCACCTCACAGTAAGATGCTGTCCAGTTCGATTCTCAGCTAGACAGTCTTCTGCATGGAGACATGCGTGAATGGACGTACCTTCGTTGAACGTTGTGCGTCAGGGCTGGCAACTCGCCATGTAAAAATCAATTGCCAATCATTAGCGGACTGGAGTTCCGCTGTGGTGACCCCTAACCGGGAAAAGCCAAAAGACACAACAACAACAACAAACATTGGGTCTATTGTGCTGCATTCTGATCTGAATCAAAACTGCTCATCTTCAATCTTGCTTTCTACTACTCTTGTGTATTTGTTTATCAACCTCCCAGAGTATTTGTTTATCAACCTCTCTCACCAGTACTTTCATGCAGTGTGACAGAAGTTTGATACCACTGTACTACCCACAGTTGTGTATGTCCCCATTGTTCTTGTATAATGGCACTAGAATATCTATCTTCCAGTTATCTGGGCTTCATCTTTTCCTCCATACTGCTATGAATACCTTTTTGAGCCATTTCTCCCCTATCTCCCCCAATGTCTTAATCCTATCTAATGTGAACTTTGTTAGCCAGCTATTATTCCTTCTTACCTTAGCCTGTCTATTCCGCCTCCCACATTTTCCTGCACTCCTTCTTTCTTTTGATAACTTCTTCTGCATTCTACCACCAACTTTCCTTGTGTGTCTTATTTCCATACTTGGCTCAGCTGCATACCTGTTGTATTGGCCTTATGCTGTTTTGAGATGCTTCCACTCTTCTTCAGCTCCACCTATTTCCTCTTCTTTCTTAGTGCTAGAGCCCTGAGTCATTCCTTAAACTCTTGTGCTTTCACTCCAGTCAACTTCTAGGTCTTCAGTCTGGTCTCTGTTGATCTTAGCACCTGCACTGACCTCTAGTTGCAACTGATTGTGACCACTGGTAGTTTGTGCTATGGGTCCACTTTTTCACCGGGGATGACTCTTCAATCTCTGACTCTACTTCAGTGCCCTTTCCTTACTAGGAGGACATCTACCTAACCTGCGTGTTGACCACTATTGTATGTGATGTTGTGACTGTCTTTCTTGCTGAACCATGTGTTGGCCACCATCAAGCCATTTGACAGATGGAAGTCTAGAATGGCCTCTCCTTCTTATTTCCCCATCCATGTGGACCCAGGCAGTCCTTATATCCTGTTCTGTCTGTCCTTATATGAGCATTCAGGTCCCCCATTACCAACACCAGTTAATGTCCTCTCTATCACAACCCTCCTGTATGGCATTAGCTGAGATTATAAGTACTGCCCTATCCTTACACTGCAATCTGATTGTCACGCGTGGGTCATAAATTCTGATGATATCCTTCACTGTCTCCTAAAGATTCTCTTGTACCACAATTCCCACACCATTTCTAGTCTGTTCCCTTTCTGAGTAGTATACTATGGATCCCAAGTCAAGCGACTTTACTACACTGCTTTTTCATCTTGTCTCCTGGATACACAGGATGTTCAACCTCCTCCTTACCATCATGTCATCCATTTCTAAACTGCATCCTGTCACTGAACCTTTGAGTGTAGCAATCCCTTAGTTCATGTTTGGCAGGTTGATTTTTTTACATTCCGCTTTTGCTCAACAGAGCTATCCCAGGTAACCTAATCTAGATAATTGGACACTGGCCAGCCAGTAATTTATTGACCGAGGGCTGCTGGGGTTTTCTGGTGGAAAAAATCCTGGAAAAAGAGAAAAGCCCTGCAAGTAGGATCCAAGTGCAAGGCAAAACAAACTGTCAGTAACTGAAAAAATGCCAGCACAAAACTCAGTATATATCAGCAACAAAACTACAGCAACACTAAGGTAAAACTTAAGTGTTTTAATACATATCGAACAATTCAATAATCCAGACCGGTTTCAGCCTAACAAAAAATCCTGGCCAATGTCATAGACTCCACTATACTGTTAGCATGGGTTCCTGTCTTAGGCTGGAGTACGTCAGGTCTTCAACCTACTTATCACCAGCAAAGCCTGACACCCAGTTTGGAAACATTAGTCAATATGAACTGATCACCTAGAGCCAGTTTTTCCACCACCAAGTGGCTAGTCCTGACACAGTGGACAGTCTGTGATCCACATTCTCCTATCTAGAGGATACAGAGCATCACAGTGGATGTCTAAAGCAGCTGGTCTATACAAATCTGCCCCCAGTACCTCCTAGAGCCTATATTGTTGCTCATGACTCCATTTGATGTTTGGGTGATTGAAGTATAAACACCCAAATTGTTTTTTGTTTGTGGGAAGTACTCCACAGACACAAGGAGAGCATGCAAATTCCACATAGGCATTGGCCAGTTGTCAGGATCAAGCCTTGTATCTTGTGCATGAGAGGTGAAAACCTTAACCATTATGCCATCTGTGCAAGGTCTCATTAACCACACATTCACATATTTGTTCTCAGGGTCAGCACCAGAACCAAACTCATCCTGTGCCTTACTACAGTAGGCTGATGTTGACAGCAGGATGTCTGTTGACTGTGATGCCATAACTCTCTCTTTGTCAGGACATGGCCTGACGATTGTGGCCCAGAGTCACAAAGTGTACTGGAAAGGCCACCTATGCCACAGCAGATGGATAACTGCTTAGTCAGTGACATGGGCTTACACACTTAGCAAAATGAGGATATCTTATTACATCAAGAGTGGGATGACCCTTGATGAAAAGGCTACACTTTCAGAGGAAGCAGAACCTACTGTTACACCTGTACACAGAAATGTCAGGTAAAGACATATGTCACATTTATTTCCAGAGAAATGCAATGACTTGGCTGCCCAGCAACACATATGCCATGCCACTGTTCAGGCCCAGACTACTGCTACTGATAGTCACATAGAAATGATTCACATGAGGAATGTCTTCAGCACATGGGAATGGCTGAAGCCAGAGAAAATATGATGATGATTCTCATTTTGCAGCAGGGCTGCAGGCACAGCATCTGTGACAGCCTCCATGCACTTACTTGTAAGGGCTTACTAGACGCACATTGGGAAAATAGATCGAAACGGCCAGGGCATGTTTAGTGGATTAGTAGGTTGCACGCCATATGCATTTCAAGGACATGCTGCAGGTATTCAAGTGGATTCCACGAAGAAGAAGGCAGCCCCACCTCATCAGATTTCCACAACACATGGAATAACATCTCTGTCAAGGTCTAGGCCCCACAACACAGTTTAGTCAATGTCAAGACATGCCCATGCATTCAGCAGAGATCACATATCAGCATATGCTGTTGATCTATGGGAACATCATCCATACTATCCTTAAAGGACATTGTGTATGAAAACCTTCAAAATCTAACTTTGTTTTTAAATCAGTATTAGGGAAATGGTGGACACTCAGCAGTCACACACACGGTTACTGCAGCACTTCTTACCTGAATTTGAAAAATACAAAGCAGAGAACACCAAAGGGAGAAAAAACAGTGAGAAAGAAAATTAATTCTTCTAATTCAAGTAGTATGTGGTCCTTAAGACACAGCATAGTGTGTTCTGGACACAACGTGTAAAAAGAGCAGCGTAGCCATAAATGTGTCAAAACACCAACTTTCCAACACTCAGTCCCTGCCACTACCAACACTCAATAGTGTACAGGTGATGACTGATGGTATTTTTATGAAAATCATTTCAGTTATTGAAAACTAAATATCTAAGGTGTAATGTAAATTGAACATATACCACACTGCATTGCCCACTAGTAACACTGCATGCATCGTGTTATCTATGTCACTTTTTTTTTTCCTCGCTGTTACTAAGTAAATGACATAGCTCATAGTTGTGGACTAGCCACCAGCTGTTTGCCTGCATAGCCATATTGTATGCATGAACCTGCTGGAGGGATTGCCATGCTACCACCATCAGCTGGCCACTGTCACAATCTTCATAGGTGGGAGGAACAATGGAGGGAGCTTCACTACCACTGTCAGTAACTAGCTGTGACAGTAGCACACCAGACTGTTGCACAATCATGTTGTGCAGAATGCAGCAGGGAGTAAATATCTTGCATGCAGTAACAGGATCACTCTGAAGGCCATCCTCATACTTGCCCAAGTAATGGGGAAAGGCTTTCAGCAGGCCAAACACTCACTCATTGATTATTCATGTCTAGGATGGGGCAGTACTGAAACTCTCTTCAGCAGCTCCCTGGAGTTAGACTGGTGTCATTAGCTAGGGTTTCAGTGTTAGCCAGTGCCATCTGGGAAACAGAACAGAGAGGGGATACATAACAGGGGGGTGATTATTTAGCGGTGCCAGTACCACTCTACAGATACTAAAATACCTATAGTTAGGAATATTAAAATGCATTGCACTACCCAACTAGGAGACCATGTGGAATCTTACCATGCAGGAAGATGATAGAATAATCTTGTGTGCCAATTTTGGAAATCATGGCAACTCCCAGGATGCTGAGCTGGCATACTGTTGATACACTCCCATGCATCATGCACAACCTGGCAGTTGGTAGAATGGTAGCCCTTCCCATTCCAGCACTACTCCTCCCTTTGTCCAGATGGGGCCCTAGTGGTAACATGGGTGCAACCTACTGCAGCAAGCACCCCAGGAAAGTGTGCCATCCCTTAGAAGATACACATGGTACTGGATCAGTCCTGGAGTGACACTGGAAAACAGATGCATGTATCCACATGTGCCAAGAGTATGCTGAGAAACTATTGAAACATCCTTGAGACAGAAGCCTGTGTGATACACAGTGAATCCCTTGTTTGTCTCTGTCAAGTCCCCATGAAAAGGATAGTGACAGATATAAAGACATTGGTATTTAAAGGTATAGGAAGGCCATACATCCCCAGCCCCTGCATGTGGGCCATACAAACTCACCAAAGACCATACAGTATCTCTGTCTACTCTAAATTCAGGAGTACTTGATCACTAAAGTTCAGATAGGTCTTTATCAGTAACCTTATGAAATGTCATGACCTGCTAGAGTGAATCCAGAGACACTGAGGCTGAATGGCCAAATAAAA
This sequence comes from Protopterus annectens, assembly GCF_019279795.1. Classification (NCBI taxonomy): domain Eukaryota; kingdom Metazoa; phylum Chordata; order Ceratodontiformes; family Protopteridae; genus Protopterus; species Protopterus annectens. Next base: position 1,168,950,171 of record NC_056746.1, read on the forward strand.
AACAGACTTATATACACTACATCTGAGATGGCCATTTCCAGGAATATTCCCTTTTCACTGATGTATGGCCTTCTTGGAGTTGGTTTATATAAGTTTGGGGGTGGGAGACTTGTTCCAAACATGAGGGGGTGCAGGAGGACTTTCCTCTTATAAAAAGACGTAATAAGCCAAAATACTGTGCTCTCATAAGGGTCTTAAAAAGCAGTTTAAAAGAGAAGAGCAGTCTTCAAAATTCACGCTTTTCCTGACTTTTCAGTCTTTTTTTTTTGGCTTGTTGGCACTCTGCATTTCAGGTGCAGATATTTCAGTATGAGCCCTTGTATCTCCTTCTTTTTGGCCAGAGAGCACTGCTGGGTGTACCTGATCATGATGTGGCTGAAATGAGCACCTCACACTGGGAAACAGCCAAGCTAATAACAAAAGTAAGTATCTCCATAGATTGCAACGTAGATGGAAAAAGCATAACTTTGCTTTTTATATCTCTTGTGTATACAGTGCAAATGTGCATAAAAAGTGACTATGAATCCTAAGAAGGTGGAAAGAGCTCCTAATTTCGATAAGACGGTCAGATTTTTCGCATACCCCTCACTTACATACCATTATAACTTCATTTGCCTACTGCTTTCTCAGACTGGTTTAGACAGCTAACAAACAACCAGGAGGAACAGTTTAAGACTAGCCAGGTTAAAAAAAGGAGAAATGACAGAAAACAAATAACCGACTCAAGCCAGCATGGAGAAAACTTTAATCAATTAAAAAAATATAACAATCTAGTATATACAGTGTTTTCTGCCAAAGGGGGCATTATATTAGATGACTGGCCTAATGAGGACTGAGTAAAGAGACAAAGACATCCCTAGATCTGGACACAATCCCTTTGTTTAAAAGCCATGAAATATATAAGGATTTATTTACAAATGCTGGTCAAAAGTTAAGTTACTGTTCACATAAGTTATTTACACATACACATATGTTTACAATACACATTTCTTATGTAAGGATTTAATGTCTGCGCACGCGCACACACACACACACACACACACACACACACACACACACACACACACACAAACACACTCACACACATGCGCACACACATGGACACGTGCACACATGAATGCATATAACAAATGTGCCCCTCAACTACAGACACTTTCTTGAATGTCTACATCTCAGATTTTGCATTGTAATTGAATGAAATACAGTGGAAAGTGACACATCACTCCACATACCTCACAACTGTCCCTGATTTTTCTGGAAAATCCATGATTATGTGTTATAATTTTGTTCTGTCCCTTAAAAATTTTAAATTTTCTACCAAGTCTCTCCGGACTACAGCCAGTCAGTAAATGCAGCCATTACAGTTTCATACTTGGTCAGAAAAAAACATGTTGATGCAAAACGTTTTACTCTGTTGGTGTTTATACCACATTACTATGTCCAGAATTCCTGAGTACAGAAGATGAGAGGTAAGTATACACACACGCACATACGCACGCACACAGATGCACAGAGAAGGAGAACACAACAGTAATAATTTTGTCTTTTTTTTCCCACACTCGCTTAACATGTTTTTAAACTATGTTTAGATATGGAAAAGTAAAATGGCAGGTCTTTGTAATTGTGCTGCAGTTACTTTTGTTACTTAAGTTGTTCATTTATTTTCCAGTTTACTGTTTTACTCTCCGTAATCTGCTGAGTTGATTGAACATTAACAAGATGGTAGCCATTTTGTTTTCTCCTCAGTCTGTACTTCATTGTAGCTTAATATGCTATTCACCTAGGGTATTTCTATTCAGCTTTCACCTATTTGCTGATTTGCAATATTTCTGCTGAATTTAGAACCAAATCCATTTTATTTAAGACTGAGGATGTTTAATTTATTAATACATGGAAGATTTTGGCTATAGATAGTTTCTTGAGTATTTTTGCCAAAGGACAGTTAATGGCTATGGGACAGTATTTATTAGGTGAAGAAAATGAATAAACATTAGGGACTAGTTCTGATTACAGTGCATTTGAAATTCTAAGGCAATATTCCTCTGGTGAGATTGAGACTATCAGTTACAGGTTTGCTAAAACTAGGGCTGCCAGTTTTTAAGAATTTAAGACTGACAGCATGAAAAGTACAGTGATGGTTGGTGTCAGCTTGTTCAGGGCAAGTCTGTACATTTTTTGTGGGCTTGGTACTAGTTTGTGAAAAAGAGGTGTTAGATGTGGGAATATCTGTAGAATGTGGAAGATGGAGTTAAATGTTTGAAATTTTTGAAGTGTTGATGTCAAATGAATTTTGTCAAGATGATGCAGGGGAAGAAACTACTTGATATTTTTGCTGTTGTTCTCCAGAACATTTTGGACTATTCTAAGTAAACTGTTTAGATTTCTTGTAGATAAGTATGTTTAACAGTATATGTGCTTATCCTGCACGTAACATTTTATTGGTGATAAAGGATGTAGTTAGAAAACTTGACTGTAGCTGGTTTCTTGTCTCTCCACACAGTATCTTTATTTTTTTCAGAATTTGTTTAAGATTTAATATTAGCCATGGGACTGTTATTCTACATCCATCTGAGCTTCAGTGGGAACACTTTGTCTGGGATTATAGAACCAGGAGATGGCTGAGACTGGGTAACTGGAATTGTGGAGGACAGTCTGGTCCGCAGGCGTGAGTTGTCCAAATAGTATGGATTTCACAAACTGCAGAGCAGATCTTCAGGAGATGATCACAGAAGGTAGTTTGATTGTTTGAGAGACCATTGGAAATAATATGAGACCATGATCATTAATAACTGATTATCTGAATTAGATTTAGTAGATTTACATTCCTACCTAGCTGAGTTTTTATTTATTTATTTATTTTACATTTGTTGACCGGGCTAGTCCAACTGGATATATGTCCATTTTCAGTGGAGGCCCGGGGAGATAAGCTCCACGTACACAAGAAAATTTAAAAGACCTTGATACATTGCAAAACATTGGAAACAGTATATATCATTGTGTTGGGCATAATAACAAAAAAGAAATATCCTGGTATGAGCAGCTGTAGTATTCATGTCAAGAAATAGGACAGAGGTAACTAATTAACTATATTGTTACACAAAAACATGACAACAAAAAACACCAACAAAAAAAAAAAAATACAACTAATGGTGTGAACCAGCTATGGATATTCACACTAAATTTGTACAAGGCAAATATTCTACTGTAAAGTTTCATAATAAATCATAGGTTGTAACAGCTGTTAAACATTCAAAGTATGTACAAGGATATTAATTAACTGTATAGTCACATACACCCTATTGTCAAAAGAGAAAAAACAAGATTATATTTATAAGAGGGCTAATATCTAGGGAAAGATTAGATAGTTAGCCTGGGTTAACACAGGGGCATAACCAGTGTGATTTAAGATAGGGTTAGCCTGGGTTAACACAGGGGCATAACCAGTGAGATTTAAGATAGGGTTAGCCTGGGTTAACACAGGGGCATAACCAGTGTGATTTAAGATAGGGTTAACCTGGGTTAACACAGGGGCATAACCAGTGTGATTTAAGATAGGGTTAGCCTGGGTTAACACAGGGGCATAACCAGTGTGATTGAAGATAGGGTTAGCCTGGGTTAACACAGGGGCATAACCAGTGTGATTTAAGATAGGGTTAGCCTGGGTTAACACAGGGGCATAACCAGTGTGATTTAAGATAGGGTTAGCCTGGGTTAACACAGGGGCATAACCAGTGTGATTTAAGATAGGGTTAGCCTGGGTTAACACAGGGGCATAACCAGTGTGATTTAAGATAGGGTTAGCCTGGGTTAACACAGGGGCATAACCAGTGTGATTTAAGATAGGGTTTTAGTTTGTTTTTAAATAAGCTGGTTGATGCTAGGGAGGTTATGTGATTTGGGAGGTTGTTCCAGGTTTTGCCAGCTGTATTAGAGAATAATGCGACACCAGCTGAATTGTTGGCGAATAATGCGTCACCAGCTGAATTGTTGGCTTTAGTTATTTGTACTAGTAGTTTGTTAGCTGAGCGTAGGGTTTTCATATTGTTATAGGGAGTGACAAGGATAGAAAGTATTGGTATGTTTGTTGGTTGATACAGGATCTTATGGGCTACTATTAGTTGGTTCAACAGTATTAGATTTGATAATTCTTACCAGCCTAGTTGATTTAGATTGATACAGTGATGGGTTCTAAAGGCAGACCCATTTGCAAATCTGGCGATATTGTTGTATCAGGTAATCAGCTTGCTCATATTCTTTTTACTTAGTTTAGTGTAGATAGGGGAGGCATAAAGTAAGGTAGAGATGAGGTGGGTATGGGCTATAGTGGTCCTGGCTAGCGGAGTCAGGAAGGGTTTCATCCTGTAGAGGGAACCTAATTTTTTATTAACTGTTTTTATAGTGTTATTTATATGAGACTCAAAAGTGAGGTTATTATCAATTAGTACACCAAGTAGTTTTGTAGTAGGATCAGGAGATATGATAATGCCATTGCTAGGTGTTACAGTAAAGTTAAGTGTGGGGGGGGGCTACAGGTAGGGGTGAATAGTAGCATTTTTGTTTTGTTTTTTTTTTGGATTCAAGAGGAGACACCGGTCCAGAAATCAGTTTTCAACTATGTTAAAGGTATTTTGGTTTAGGGACTGGAGTATTAATGGGGAACTGGCTGAACATATAAGTGTGGAATTATCCGTATATTGGATGCAGGTAGCTTGGGGGAATTACAGAATGAAGGTCATTTATAAAGATAGAGGAGCGGACCCAATATGGAGACTTGAGGGACACCAAGGGTAACTGAGAGGTGGGAAGACAAGGTATTTTCCCCAAGTACAGCCTGTTGCCTATTATTTACATAGGACTGGAACCACTGTATAGCAAGTGCATCCACTGACAGGTTTTTAAGTATGTTAATGAGGAGGTGGTGGTTAACCATGTCAAAGGCTTTTGACAGATCAATAAAGAGTGCTGTGGATAGTGTCATTGTTTTGATTTCTATTAATGCAGTCGGTGAAGGATAAAAGAGCAGAGGTAGTGCTATGAAATGGTCTGAATCCATGTTGGCAGGTGGCTAGTAGGTTTTTGTCTAGCAGGTAGCTTAAAAGTTGCTTATGAATGCATTTCTCCATTATTTTTGCCAATGGGGATAATATGGCTATAGGCCTATAGTTGGATAGCTCTTTGGAATTACCACCTTTGTGCAGGGGGATAATGCAAGAAACTTTCCAGATTGATGGGATGGTTCCTTCAGAAATAGTTTGTTAATGAGTATGGATATGGGGTAGGCTATGGCTTTTGCTGCTTTTTGAAGATATTCTGCAGGTGGTAGGTCAGCAGAGAGTTTGGTGGGTTTAAGTTTCTGGATAAGGTTACAGACAAGGGATGTGAAAACAGGTTGAAAATGAAATGGGGGGGGGCTGTTGGAGTTGGGAGAGTAAGAGTATATGACACCAAGGGTTAACTGTTTGGTAAGGGATTGAACGGTTTCTGTGAAAAAAGTGTTAAAGGAGTTGGCTATCTGAATGGGATTATTGTGGTCAGGACCTGAGGGAGCAGGTGTGCTTGAGCACCCTGGGTGGAGGAGTTTATTGATGCTGGACCAGAATTTCAGATGATTATTTTGGTGGGTTTGCTGAAGCTGACAGTAGAAGTTGCTTTTATCAGACAGTATGGAGTTTTTTGTTTCATTTCTTAGCTGTCGGAACTGTAATTGATCTGTGGGGCTTTTTGTTGAATGCCAGCTGGCCCAGAGTTTATTTCTTTGGTGGAAATTTTGTTTGGTAGTTTTAGAGAGCCATGGGGCTGGTTTAGTCCTAGTTCTAATTTTGCGTGTTGGAGCATGGCAATCTAGAGTGGCTAAGAATTTTGAATTGAAGTAGTTGACTGCATCATCTAGTGGGAGGTGTATCAGTGGAGGCCAGTCACAAACTCTAAGTTCCATTTGGAAGCTGTTAGGGTGAAAGTTTCTGTTAGTCCTTATTGTTCTGTAAATGGTAGGGTTTGGAATCTCAGTCTTGTATCTAATTAGAAAGGTGGGTGAGTGGTCAGTTATATCTTCAGGGAGGGTGCCTGTTATATAAGTTTGTTGGTGATTATTAGTGAGAATGCAATCAAGGGTGCTTTCTTTGTTATTAAGTTTATTGGTTCTAGTAGGGGATGTAATGGTTTGGGTAAAGCCATATAGGTTAACGAGTAGAAGGCTGCTCAGATGAACAAGATTTCCAGTTTATATTAAAGTCACCAAGTATTACGGTTTCTTGTGGGTAGTTGGTTGAGAGCCAACTGAGGATAGCTTCTAATGTGTTAGTATTATTGCCTAGGGTGAGGTAGATGCAGATGATATATATGGATTTACATTTGTTGAGCTGTGTCCTGGAAATAAGAATTTCTGCATTACTAGATAGTGGAGGTTTGGAGTCAATTGAGGTGACTTGTAGTCCATTTTTATAAAGTATGGCTACTCCTCCACCCTTCTTGGCAAGCTGAGTTTTATTTTAGCAGAGCCAGTCTAGGTTTAAATCACCATGAATTATATGTTTATATTTTTGTGAAAGAGCCAAGTGTCATGGATATGGTGTAAATATTGGGGTGGATGGATTTTAGACACTTGAAAAAAATGTTTTGTGCAACCACTTCAGTTTTAAACCTAGAAATGATTAATTTGGAGCGGTGTCAGGATTTGGCTTGCTTTTAGAAGTCACTTCTGGGGAAAGTTTTGAATTTTTCTCTGCTAATATTAAACGACTATTACCTTGATAAATACCAGATCTATCACTAAAAGTGCAATGTAGTTGTTTTTAACAGAGTATGATATGCAGTGCTCATCCTTGTACCCAAGCTTCTGAGATTGCTAGAATGTAGGGATTATGCTGATGGATCCCTGGTTCCATATTTCTTCATTTGTTGTTAATGATTTCTACATTTTTATAGCAATGGAGTGATATTCATTTTGTTCTACTGTTTAGATGCTGAAACAATCCTGTATATGATTGTTTAGCTCCCGATTGTAATAGCTATAAATTCATCTTCTTTATAATATTACAATATTTCTTTAGAATAGTGAGAGCAGATTTGTTGTTGGGAATTAAAGGAATTGTTTCTGTTTTTAGTGTACTCTCCTCAATTTATGTAAAACTTCTACTGGGTATTAATTCTAATCTTTGTATTTGATATAGGTTTGTCTTTAAACTTGTGTGTAGGTGGTGGGTGGGGTCTTCAGTTCATATAGGGGTGAGCATAAATGATCTTTTGTGAGGAAAGTTAATACATTACTGCAAGCTGGCTACAGGGTTTTAACATTTTGATAGAAAGTGATTATGATTAGTGTGCTAGAAAATTTCAAGTCTGTGGGTTATAGATTAAGAGATGGCTCAAGTATAATTGCAGGCTTTGGAATAATACAGCTATACCTATCAGGTAGCAGGTATGTCCCTAGTCAGATATGAGTGTAGGAAAGAATAGTGCTAATGTAATGGCTTGTAAGTAGGATTAGTGATTGTATAAATGTAGATGAAGATGCTCTAGCTGGAGTTCAAGGTGGGAGGAAAGCAAAGCAAGTTATCCAGTGGCAAGTAACATTAATCAGTTAGGCCACTCATAAGCACTTCCACATGATTCAGGTTTACGTCATCTCTTTGGAAGGGAGGGGCCCTGAACTTTTGCAGAAGGTGGAAAAGTATGTCCCTTAGCTCAACTAGTTAAGCAATTTGGCAAACTGAATGTTGCTTGCCTATGTGTGGATTGAAATCTCAGTCTATGCAATTCTGGGGTTCATGGCTAGGCTTAAAAAGGCCTCCATGGTCGTTAACCTAGTACAGACCTATGAAACTATGAAATTAAGTAGATACAGTCAGAACAATCTGTATATACATCATGAGCACTGGAACCATATGTCTTTACAGGAGTGATCTCTCTCTCTTGTTATGGAGCTACTTGGACAGGTGTGAGGATACTATGAGGACATTTACAGGTTGTGTAGCTGCAATTTATTTTTTTTGTAAATGAGAGGAATACCTCATTGTAGTTTGAAGTTGCTTAATAGATTGTACTAAAACAGATACTCAGAAGATTCATCCTCAGATGATGTGGATGAGGTAATTTTGTAGCATTATTGGGGGAATTCAGTTCTCCCATGGAGATTGATAGATACTTGGATAGTGTGTGACTCGGAGAACAATACACTGATTACGAACTCAGCCGTTATTTTTTACAAGCTGTTGACTATCCTTAACAAATACCATTTTCAAATACAAGAAAGCTCATAAGCATAGTTGGTACCTGAGCACATCAGGCTGAAAGTTGCAGATTGATTTTGCAATCATGTCATTAAAGCTGAGGTCATATGTTTTGAATACAGCCCATAAAGAAAGGGTCAGGCCTATCAAATGATCACAACTTGGTGATAATGTTGTGTTACCTAACAAAAACATTGTCCAGATGGACCTGGGAAACAAAAAAGCAGATAGGCTCTCTTAAAAATGTCTCATTAAAGGTTCTGTGTAAGGTGAGTTCATCTCCTGAAGACTGAGGCTAGAGGCAGTGAGGCTGAATGGCCCATGATCAAGACTGCAGTAACAAGGCAGATGACCTGCAGCTGGGAGATGTTAATGTTTGCCACAGCAGTAACACCAGGACCCAGTGGTGGGCACCAGAAGTGAGGAAACTTTAAAATTGAAGAAAGTGTTCTTCTTAGCACTGCTAATGGCAGGCTTCCCCATTTCAACTGAAAGGTACCCGAAAGCCAGGAGTCAACAGTGGCAACTGTTTCTGAGGAAAGCGCTATGAGACTGGAGGAGTTTGCAGAAGCCATGGAAAAAGAATCTATTGAGTACCTTCAAAGATGTTCTGGCAAACCATTTTGTAACTCCAGAAAGAAAATGGGCCCTCATTCAGGCTCTGCCCAACAAGCATAGAAAAGTTAGAACAATTATGATAGATTATCAGGAAATGGAAGTAACAGTTTAAGGGGCTCCTTAGCCCTACAGGCATGACATCTTCTTAGAAAGCAGCGTCAGAAATGTTTGGTAGGTTGCTATCTGTCACTGTAATTTAAGTCACAGCGGTGGTCAAAGGCCTCTGCAGAAATAAGCCTACATCTGTGGATGAGCTGCAGCCCATAAAGTTGAAAGCACTGGACTAAGTTAGGAAAGTGGTATTAATAAGTCTTTTAATTGTAACATGGCTGATGGAGACAGTACGTCTTGACTATTAAACAGAACCTGTAGCCCTTGTCTATTAAAAAGGAAGATGGGAGGGGGTGTTGAGACTATATGGGCTCACACTTCTTAACCTTCTTAGAAAATCCCCTGCCATCTCTAGGGAAGAGGTAATTAATTCTCTCTCTAAGGCCAAGAACACTGCATCAATGGGCCCAGACAATATTCATGGATGGATGCCTTCTAAATAGCGTGAAACATGACCTATCAGTGCTTCTGGAACTGCTATTTAACTGTAGCCGCCAAACAGGCGTCATGCCTCATGAATGGAGAACACCAACAGTCATCTCTCTGCACAAATGTGGGCCATATACAAGCCCTGGAAACTACAGACGCATAAGTTTCACTAACCTTATATGTAAATCCATGGAAAGCATTATCATGGAAATGATCAATAGTGATATAGTAAACTTCCAGACATTGGATCCAACGCAGTTTGGTTTCATCAAGGACAGGTCATGCCTACTCATCCTGGTGGACTTCTTTGAAAAGGTCACCAAAGCAATGGATGAGGGCAAAATCGTTCACACTGCCTACCTTGACCTGGCCTAAGCATCTGACACAATACACCACTTGAGCATTGTTGACAAACTCAGGAGGTTAAGTACTAACCCGTATGTCACCCAGTGGATAGCAAAATGGCTCATAGACAGGACCCAGAAAGTTAGAATTGGGGAGTTCACCTCTACAAATAGGCCAGTCACAAGTGGAGTCCCTCAGGGATCAGTCCTTGGACCGCTCCTTTTTGGTATTTACTTCTCAGAAGTCAAGGCCAATGTCAGTGGTCTTTCGCTGACTAAATTTGCAGTTGATTGCAAATTAGGAGCTGTCATTAAATCCCACACTGATGCAAATGTTCTCCAGGAGGGGTTGACACAGACAAATAACCGGTGCCTTGTCAGAGTCATGGACTAAAACTAAATGCCAAGAAATGCATAATAGTATCCTTTGGGAAGTCATCCACCCTGGTAACTATCGTATTGACAACACACCCCTTAGATATGACCCAGTATCATGGACGTAGGGACCATCATGTGTCTACAGTAGTGAGAAAATCATTCTATGTTGTGAAGCTTATAAACAAAGGTATGGCATCTTAAGTCCAAGGAAGTCATTGTTTCACTGTATTCAGTATTCATCAGATTTATCATTGAGTACAATGCCCCCTTTGGTACCAAGCATATCCAAAAACTGTAATGTCCACAGAGCTTCCTCACTAAAAGAATACAGGGCATAAGTAAAATGTCCTATGCAGACTGCCTCAAGGCCCTTTACTTGTATTCTGTCTCCTTAACACTTTTGAGGGGAGATCTATGCCTGGCATAGAAGGCATTGTCAGACTCCTCTCTGATGGACCTCCTGCATATCTAAAGACTTAAACCTTGCCTATGATATAAATAGGACCTGCTAGACAGGTATGTATCCCAGAGACTGCCCCTTCTCTGGAACAGGCTCCCCATCCACCTAAAGCAGAAGTCCTCCCTAACCCAATTCAAGTGCAATTTAGACAATTGGATGGGGAACTGGAAATTTATCCCTGGTTTGGTACCTAATGTCTCTACTGGACACAGACAACCTGTAAATGGTTCATCTCCCAGGTCGCTGCCTGTAAATGTTTCATCTCCTATGCCCCTTCTTACACTTATCGAGGGTATCAGAACTTGTCAGAGACTTGGGATGTATGGCTAGATGTAAAAAGGACCTTGTGGTCGTTAGCCTAGTAAACACCTATGGGCTTATGAACCTATGGAAATTGTGTTGGAAAGGAGGCTCTGGCATTGACTTTAACTTGCAGTCATGAGAAGCAACATAGATTGCATTTAGACTGTGAAGTTTTGTGAAGGATGACAGACGTTTTCTAATCCAGTCTAATGCGTGTTTTGTGGACTCTGGAAATGCTTATTAATACATGCACTGGCATGTAGGAGTATTGAGCATTATTGCAAAACACACGGTGTGCAAAGTATTGTTTTATAAAGGCATTATGGGAGATTTGCATATTTCCCAATGAAAAAAAACAAATTTCAGCACAGAGGCCTATGGGTGTAGACACATTTTGCCCTTATGACTCATCAGATTTTGCAAATATATTTGCATACCTGTTTTGTTTGTTTGTTTTTATCAGCATCTTCATGGTCGTGGCCTATAGGCATTTGCTATGAGATATTTGCTCTTTTAGCTCCACTTTATTTGGTATCTATCCCTTAAGAAAATGCAACAGAGGCTTCTTGTTAAGCCAACTGTTTCAGAACATCACTAGAGTTTTTTTCTTCCGCTAGTGACGTCCATCTTGTTGGCTTGATTACATTTACCAGAGTATCTGTGCGCTGAAACCTGCATAGCTCTTGAAGTTCATCACTTTAGTAGAAGTAGCCATTGTGTTGCAACTTTACATTTTTTTCAGTGAAAATTCTCACATCTTCTGGCACTAAGTCATTTGTGCTGACTGTCAAACTCTGCCAACAGTGTTTCTTGTTTCCCATTTTGTTCATGAGTTTCATCAGCAGAATATCAGTACAGAGGCAAGCCTGAAGGCTTCAGTCTTTGAAACTAGAAGTGTCACCTCCATTGTCTAGTAATGATATTGTCTTTTTGGCCTCATCTGAACATGCCCAATGATGCACCCTCGCATGCCCAATGATGCACCTCGATTTAATATTAAGTGGTGTGGCTAATTGGAGAGGGATAAAGATCAGCATCTTCAAATCTGAGACCTCGGTACTGTGTTCCTTTATTGAATTATTGATCTATTTATTGAATTTAGAGTCCTCTAAAGAGTGGATTGCATTATGCAGGTAGGTGCATGAGAACATACATACCTGTCTTTAGTGGAGGATATTAAGCACCTTGAGTTCTTGGAAAAGCATGATAATAATTAAGAAGCAGACTGGAGCAACAGCTGCAGTCTTACAGGCCCTGAAGAGGTCAGTGCTGGTGAAATGGGAGATGCATTCTTGTGCAAAGCTTTTTACATTATCAGTCAGTATACTTCCCCATCCTTCTCTGTGGTCATTAGCTGTGCATAGTGCCTGAAAGCATGAGATCCAGAATGCAGGTAGTATAACTTAGACTAAGACCTTAGCAATCTGTATGGACTTCAGTGTAGAACTCCTACTCCTTTATATGAAGGGAAGCCAACAGAAATGGTTCAGACATTTTATAATGACACAACCATGGTGGCATTGTTCCACAACAGCCCACTCAAAGAAGGTCCTGGGTGAGCCCAATGACTTCCTTGGGATATCATATATTGTGGTAGATCTGCAGACAGTTAATGACCTGCAAGCAAAAGCTGGAACCTGGGACTGGAGTAAGGGCAGTTCAGTGTCGTATACGAAGTCTGCTGCCGCTACATTCCTGATGAGTGCGTGAGGGAGTGACTGAGTCTGCTTTACCTTATTCCATGTGTGCCTGTAATTATCATGATGTCTGTGTGCTCAGTGACAGTTGTGTGACAGTGTTCCAGAACTTAATACAGCTTTATATTTAAAATAAACAGTTAAATTGGTATTAAAGTGCATTTTGAATGAAACGCACTGTATGGGTTCCTAGGCAAACTGTGTTACTTTTCTAGTGTGCTGCTGTTACACAGACATCAGTACATACAAGATGGTACAAGCATTTTATGCACATAACAATGCAGATTTCTAACTCACCTGTGATGTATTCAATGGTGGCATAACTTTTATACATTACATAAGGAGGGTGAGGACTGCATTAATCCGATGATAACTTCAGGTATAGTTTTTAAATACTAGTCTACTGCTTGGCATGCTTCATTTATGGAACAGTTTTAAATACACTGAATATTCCCCTTTAAAGGGTTGGGAGGATGGCCTAATGATTAAGGTGTTTGTCTTACAAATGCAAAGTGCAGGGTTTGAATCTCACAAGGGATAATTGGCTAGGCTTAAAATGGCTTGCAAGGGCAGTTAGCCTAGTAGTAATCTATGAATCTAAGTGTTATTCTGCAGCCACATATGCAACAATGTATGCTTTGCTGTAAATTCAGGAGTGTCTTCCTGCTTTTTTTTTCTGTTGTAGACCAAGAAAGCTTTTATATCTGTTGAATAATTATCTCTGCTCCAGACAGGGGTCAGTGCTACAGAACAAAGTAAGGTTATTCTGACTTAAACAGGATTGTCAAATAATGCAACTGTTAGTCCAAATATTAGCAAATGTAAATAAACACATATTAATTACTCTTTTTTTTTCTATCAGTCAGTATGTGATATTACAAGAATTCATTCTACATATGCATCTTCAAATACCAGAGGTATGTTCTAAAAATAAGGCAACAAATTTCCGCTTAGATAGTTGTGTATATGCAGAGAAAAACTCTTAAAAATCAGACATGTACTGATCTACTATAGCTTCCTACATGACTATTTACAGCACTTGTATTCCCATTTCAATTACAGGACCATGTCCAAATGAGGTGTCTGGAACCAAAAGCCAGTTCCCGCTGACAAATTCACTCAATGAAGAAGCATGGAGTGCCGCTGTGGAGCAGAATGATAACAGTGCCCTCACCTTGAAGATCTGCTCACCTCCTGATGCTAGGATTGGTCGATACACCTTAAATATGGAAGCCACTACTGCTGGTAAAGGTGTCAGCATCCCTCTTGGACAGTTCATCTTGCTCTTTAACCCTTGGTGTTCAGGTATGTTTGGGCTTATTATGTCCTTGTCACTTAGAATTTTGGAATCATTGGTACTCTGATTTGAAGCAGCTGACTCCCTAAAATCAAGAGTGCTTTAGTAAGCATTTTTTTATTTCTGGTAACCTTGATTTAGTATTAATGAGTTCACTGAAGTTTTACGAAAGCATCCCTCCCAGTATAAAGTAATGACTGCTTTATGTGAATATAAGCATTATTGAGAAACTATGAGCAATATTCAGATTTATCCCAGGTTGCCTTTTAAACAACTTAAACACGACCTAGCAGACCCACTTGGATCCCTGTTTAACCACAGCCTGAGAACTGACTATGTTCCTGTGATTTCCCCTCTAGCAAAGGACGAGTCAGCAGTGGCATACCACAGGGTTCTATGGTGGACCACTTACTGTTCAGAATTTATTTCTTAGAAGTCCAGGCAAACTTGGGAAAATTGGGAGCAATCATTGAGTCCTCAGTGATGCTTTTATACTGCAAACAGGAGTAACACAGACAAATGATTGGTGCCAAAGCCATGTATTAAAGCTAAATGCAAAAAAAATGCATTATTATTCCCTTTGGGAAAGCTGACATCCCTACTAATTACATTATAGACGGCACACACCCCCAAGTGAAGATGTGGTATGTGATGTGGGTACTCAGGTTGATAGCAATCTGAACTCTGACCACCACGCATCCACAATAGTAAGGAAATCCTTCTATGTGGCACATCTTATAAATAAAGGCATCATACCTAGATTTAAGGATGTTATAATTCCATTATACTTGACTCTCATCAAACTAATAATGGAGTACAATGCTCTTTTTTGCATGTACCTCACCAGACATCTGCAACAATTGGAGAGACCAGAGGTTTCACACACCAAGGAATTACAGGGTGCACAAAACAAGTCATACCCAGAAAGACTGAATGCCCTGTCACTGTATTTCCATTGGTGCGCGAGCTGTGCATGAGTGTATATGAGGTATATGTTTGTATACATGTTTGTGCGTGTTTTATAAAAACGCAGATGTTTTATGATATTCAGGTGAACATAAAAATGTGTATGACACTTGAAAAATCAAGCAATTCAGTTGCTGAGTTTTTAGTACAAGAACACAGTCTGCAATCAATGTATGCCTTCGGTGGCAGGGCTCATTTAAGGTGCAAATGCAGATTTCAGGGTGGACAGTCTTAAATGCGCCTTACAGTCAGTAGTACTCAGACAGTAAATGCGCCTTACATTCAGTAGCACTCAGACAGTAAATGTGCCTTACAGTCAGTAGTACTTGGACAGTAAATGTGCCTTACAGTCAGTAGTACTCGGACAGTAAATGTGCCTTACAGTCAGTAGTACTCGGACAGTAAATGCGCCTTACGTTCAGTAGTACTCAGACAGTAAATGCGCCTTACAGTCAGTAGTACTCAGACAGTAAAAGTCTTTACCAGTAGTGCATAAAACATACAGTTCACAACATCTTCCACTGGGGGAAACACAGGCTTTTACCAAAACCATTATGGTTAGACAGTCTCAGTAACTTGAATCCTTTTATCGACTAATCTTCAGGTTAGCAACTCCAGTTTTCAGCTAACAGGACTCCTCCTTGCAGTACCACACTTCAACCAGGACTCCCAGATCAAAGCCAGCTGCTGTGGCCTTTGTGTCCATCCTTCACGGTAAAGCTTCAGACTCTTGTGCACTCTTGTTCAGGCTACTTCTACTGTACAATAGTTGTCTTAGTCTTAAAAAGGTACAGGTATACAGCTCACTTCCCTTATCTGGGCTACAGCTATCTCATTTTAAAGGGACCGGTCCATGTTCCTTGTTTCTGTGTTTGCCTGCATAAATAAAATCTTATTTCCCTTTTACTAGATACTCCAGCTAACACTGTTCTCAGCTTGGATATACTATGATGCATCATTAGCTATGCTTGTTCTCCCTTCCTGTAAGGCATTTTCCTTCTAGAACCACCATGCTTTACCCTCAAATAATCAATGTTAAAAGACTGAAACACAGTACGTTGAATTAAAAAAATATTTTTTTTGTAGGGGGCAATCCCTCCCCATACCCCCCACTTTGTGTCTTTCGGCTTTTCCCGGTTAGGGGTCGCCACAGCAGAACTCTGGTCCACTAATGATTGGCAGTTGATTTTTACGTACCGGCTTGCCAGGCCTGATGCACAACCTTCAACGAAGGTACGCCCATTCATGCATGTCTCCACGCAGAAGACGCTCTAGCTGAGAATCGAACCGGACAGCGTCTTACTGTGGGGCGACAACGCTACCACAGCATACCCCCCACTAATTATGTATATTAACTTTGAGATCACACTACTGCAAGAAAAGAGCACAATTCCACTCCCCACTGTACTTCTGTACTTAGTCCTCTTACAACCAGCTCTACGCATTTTCAAAAATCTTACATTTTTGATGTAAAAAGCTGATAGCAAAAGAATTTGATCATTTGCCAACCTGACCAAATGTCTGTATTTCATATATATATATATATATATATATATATATATATATATATATGAGAAACAGATATAAATCTCTATCTATATCTGTGTACATATAAGTATTACAATGTATAAGCACCAAAACACAGGTGGTTACTGTCAGCATTTCAGAAATGAAGTTAACAACCCCCCAACACATCAAAATAATGGGTCTATATTAGAACATCGAAATCTCACAATTTCGAATGTTCTAATATCGATCCCTATTCAGCTGAAAATAGTGAAACGACAGAAAACCAAATTTTATCCTAGGGAAAGAATTTGATTGTCCATTTCTGTCGTTTCGCTATTTTCAGTGATGTGGTGGAAAGTTACAGGTCAGGTTCAGGTAAGTGTGCGATTGGACGTGGGTTAGGTATGTGTGTGAATGTGTGGACTTGAGGGTTAGGGCGGGTTAGGTGAGTTAGAGTTAGGGCGCGGGTGAGGTGAGTGTGCGATAGTGACGGACCTTAGGGTTAGGGTTTGAGTTAAGGTAAGTGGATAGTTAGTGGTGTTTGTACAGTTTAGTGTAGGGTTAGCTGTAAGATTTTAGGTGTATGTGTGTGGATTGCCATTTGTTTGGTGTGCTTGTGTTGTATGTATGTGTTTCGGAACAGTGAATTTTTTCCCTAGGAAAAAATTTGCTGTTCTGCACATTCGATGTTGTCAGCATTTGCTGAAAAGGGGTCGATGTTAGAACATTCAAAATTGTGAAATTTCGATGTTCTAATATAGGGCCCAAAATAACAACCAGTGTCAAAAGGAAATCTATTTCCTCTTGCAATCAGTTATCCAAAATTTACCACTATCTTCAGACACACTTTGTCCAAATAGTGATAGTGTTAAAGAAATTGTTTTTGACAAAGTATAGGATTGGGGTTAGGGGCAGAGTTAGGGTAAGTCCACATTAATAAGGATGCCCCCCCCCCCCACATGTAGCCATACAAATGTTGGCTGACCCTTTTTTCTAACCCTGACCTTATACCTTACCTTAGCAAAAATCCTTTCTGTAGGTCTGTCACTACACAAGAGACTCACGCACACATCTGTATTACAGTACACATGCACAACACTAAATCTATCCCCTTCTCTAGTCCTTATTCTAACCCTAATCCACAACCTCACACGAGTGCACGCACACACACACACACACACACACACACACACACACACACACACACACACACACACACACCCCTAATGCAGAAACTTTTGGTATATCCAAAAGTTTCAGCAATAAATCCAAAACCCACTTATCTTACCCACATACATGCCATCTCCCCCCTTTCAACATTTCCAGCACTCAAAAGCAATGTATGTTCACTGAATTTCCCAAACACTTCCCTCTGTCTATGAACTGATAATTTAACAGTGTGAAGTGAACCTGTGAACCTGTGTGTGTGTGTGTGTGTGTGTGTGTGTGTGTGTGTGTGTGTGTGTGTGTGTGTGTGTGGGTGGGTGTGTGTGGGTGGGTGTGTGTGTGTGTGGGTGTGTGTGTGGGTGTGTGTGTGTGTGGGGGTGTGTGTGTGTGGGTGTGCATGTGGTTTATAGTGTCACAGATATTGCCTTCAGTAGACAACTCATCTGCTAACGTCTTATATAACTTTCATATATTTGGCACTGAAACTATTTATTTTGCATTGAAAATATTAAAAAAAAAGTATAACCGTAAAACAAATGCAAGACATCTTAAGAGAAACCAAATTTTCTAATAATAATAATGCCTTCTAGAGTGAATGTCACAGGAAAATAATGAATATTCTGTGGGTGAGGGGGCCCACCCATGATAAGTCCATTATTTCTCTGCATCACTCACCCTGTCGAGCATCGTTGCTTGAGTAACATACATTTAACTGGTACACATATGGCAGTCACATAGGAACAACACTGAAAACCATCTAACAACTTTAAGCAGACAATATGTGCCCTCCAGAGTCTGCATTACTGGGGAGATAATGCCCACTCCGGGGTATGTGAGGTCTAATACCTGAAAGGCAATATTTCTTCATTAACACACCCTGAAGGACAGTGTCGCTCTTAGAGAATAAGCTGCTGTTAAATTGTTTGTATCTTTCTTACTATATACTTTTTCTAACATTTTTGGTGTAAAATAGTGCCTCCACCTAATGTTTGAAACTTGATGTAGCATATATAATTGTTTTTGGAGGAAGTATTTTACATGCAATATATAAGTTATACAAGTATTTAATGTGTACGCATGGTGCGAGCTTACTCGTTCACATATGCTGTCATTTCTTTTATTTATGTTTTTAAGTGTTGTTTAACAAGCAGAAAAATGGCAGGCATTTGCTTTTTTTCACTGTCCAAGCTTTAAGGCAGCTTTTTTATATGCTACAGTGAAGGGGCGGACTTGTTTTTTAGTGGGTATTACCTGTACATTATCACCCTTCACCAATCAGGGAGAAATGTAGAGTTTACCCATTCTCTGAAAGCTGTTAAAATACCTTACACCACACAACAGCAGCCAGAAGAGAAATGCACTTCTAATCAACCAAGAGCTTTAAAGCTGGCATACACCTTGCGCAGGCACATCATTTAAAAAAAAAAGTAGCTTCACATAAGAATAGCTAAAACTCTGCAGGCATTACAAACATTGTGCTTCTAACTGGTTATTATGTGTTCTCATTAGGGATGTAAACAAAATCACTCCTCAAGCTATGCTGTCAAGGGTAAATTTCTTCACATGCTTTTATTGAATACATAACAGCCTTATTATTATTAAAGACCTATTTGGAAGTTTCATTACATTATACAATTTGCAAAGTGTTTTATGTAGTGAAGGAACCTGGTTTGCATTTTGCCAGTTATTCTTGAAACCACGTTAAACTAGCATGTTTTCTCTTTTCTCTTCAGACAGCATTTTGAGTTATAGCAAGTCAGTTATGAAGTAGAATCTATCCTTTCCTAAACAGCTGCAACTGATAAGCAAATTCAACATTACAAATGATGTTTTGAACTTGGAGTGCACTTCAGTATGGTTTATAAACAGAAAAAAAAAGATTAATTCAGACGGCCTCTGTGTGTAGGAGTAATAGGAACATACATTAACTTCACATGGAAAGGCTGTTGTTCATTAACTGACGAATATGTTTTGGTAATGTATAGTTAGCAATTTATTGCTTTATCCCTGTAGGGCTTCAGGCATTTTTTGCTGAATTTAGAAATAAACAATTTAAACCTGAGATTTTTTAAAACTGGTAAAAGTGGGGCAACACTCCTGAGTTCTTAGAATACATCTGGATTAACGGCCACTCTTTGTTAATCAACACACATATGCAATTCCCGAAACAGCTGCAGTAATGGCAGGTTGAAAGTAAAACTATTGGTTTAAAACAGCTGCCACATCACCTCCACATCTGGCTGCCTATTAAGTATGAAGTTAGCATGGAGTTGGGTTTTGTTTCTGCCATGGCAAGATCCCAAGAAGCATTATGTTTAATTTATGCTGCAGAAATAAAAGGTCAGTGTAACCTGCAGAACAATTTAGAATCTGGACACACAGGGACAAAACCTTGTGGCATTCTTTATTTTGAGGAGGTTAAAGATGATGCCATCTCAGTAAGACATTGTATCCTAGTGTGCCACTTTTCAAAAGGCTAGTATTCTGCATTCGGATTGTCAGTCTTCACCACATAGTTACTTCTTTTCATTCCGCATAGCAATTCTTTTTCTTGCAAAAAGAAAGATGGGACCTGTTTTCCATGCTTTCTTCTATTCATAAAACAGTAAAGGTTTTGAAAGTCCCTAAATGTTGTTTGATGCCCTAGAGTAGTGTGATGGCTATAATTTCAGAACCAGTGAAAACAAAACATATTGTGGGTAAGTCAAATATTCCCATTAGAAACAGCAGCATGAATTCATTTGTAGGTGTGAAATTTTCAGTCATAATACCTGTTTAATAACATCAGGATGGGTACCAGTAAGGTAAAGGGGGACAATTATTTCAGCTCTGAACTACTGCATGTGGATAGACTTGACATTTGTAGCAGGTGTATTGCCCTTGCTAAAATCCCCGATTTGGCATTCTAAAAGAGACTTCTCATGTCTATAACAACCTCAGGAAAGACTGCCATCTGGCTGGCACATTGTCTATACCTTTGCCTTGCAAGACATTTGTGAGTGTACACATTTCATTGTGGAATACAGATCTGAGTTATACCACCAAAACCTCAGCTGAAATATTCCTGCAGGATATGATATTGTATTGAAAACATCTGGGTAGTAACATGTGCATGTTTTCCTCTCCAGCTTCAAATACCCAGGTATAATCCAGTATACAATAAGTGCTCATTACTATTCAAAAATGAGCATGCTGATTGGACAACCCAATCAGCATGGCCATTGTAAATCGAACATATACCAATAGAAAAAAGTCTGGCCGCTGAAGTACCATTAAGTGGCTGGACTTTCTATTGGCATATGCTGAGGGACAGAGCAAACTGTAAGAAAAGTCCAGTACAGTACAGAAATAATTCTGCAAAGCTAAACAAACAAAAACCTATCTGATTTTCCTTATATGTTTGTGCTGTTCCTCGTAAATCTATATTTTTTAATAGTTAAAAAAAAAAAACAACAACAATGGAGATTCTGTTTTGTTCAGCACTTCTGCACTGATGTACAGTGCAAGCGTGGGAATGTAAGTCCCATATGCATATGCAGCACATCAGTGTAGGGAATACAATGCGGATAAAGAATGAAGTGTCCTTATACAAATACATTATTTAAGAAATGTAAGCAGTCTCTTTCTTAAATAATGTAATTGTATAATAGCAATAATCCACTCTAGTTTGTCGGTATGTCAGGATTTACCCACTGTTGGCTTTGTTTAATCACTCGGATTTTGCCATCATGCTCAAACCACACAAACCATGAGTAAATCCTGATATACCCATGCTCAGTCACGGATTATTGCTTAGTTATGCAACAGTTGTCACTTGGCCTTGCTGGTAGCCTGACACATAGATGCATATGTGTATATTTCCCCAAAATGTCATTAAGTAGAACTACAAATAATTGAACTCAAATCGTTGATCATGAAAACTATGATAATGTACCTTTCATCTGATAGCTATTTTATCAAATGTGGGAACAATTGGTACATCTGACTGAAAATCAGCTGATGGAAGTTTACCAGTTTTTTTGGGTGAAATCGTAGAACAGCGGGAAGTGAAAAATGTTCCCTTTCCCCACTGCAATGTGATCTCTGAGTTTATATATCCAAATGGTCGATTATGAAAACTTTGTAAAAGAAAAAAAAAATTGCAAACCCCCTCCCCCCCAGTTGTGTAGCTTTCATCTGGTAGGTACTTAATCAAATGTGGGTAAAATCAGCAGGTGACTGAAAATTAGCTGATGGAATGTTAGCAATGTTTCCTGAGTGAGACCATGGAAAAGCAAGGAATGGGAAATTTTCCCTTTCCCCACTGTAGTGTGGTGTCTGAGCTGATGTATATTTATATCATATGGGGTGTGGGGGATGGTGCAGTGTGGCTAGCCCTCCACCAAAAAAAAAGATTTTATTTTTCCATTTTTGAAGATTTCATAACTGACCTTTTGGTTTTGATCATTTGTGGTTTAAGTACCTTTGCTGTTCTTGCCAACATACCTCTCAAATGTAGAGATTTTTGCAGAATGCCCAGATTTTTACCTCACATTTTTGGCCTGTTTCTCATAAAATTTTGCTTTTCTGGCAAATTGTTGGTAAATTATTGAGTTGAAGTCAAAAAATAATGGCAGACCTGAGCGGTTCAGGCTTCATACCCTTCAAAAAATTCAAAGCTAATGCAAAACCTGTTATTCTATCAACTTTCTAAGTTTGTAAGAGCAATATTTAAAAAGTGTCTATATTTGTGGGGCTTTGTCCCTCCATTATTTATTGCTTTCTCCAGATTTTTTGCTGTAAGAGGTTGAGAGGTATGCTTGCCAATGGTCTATAGTGATCAGAGTACTACCCCAGTAAACAAACTAATATAAATTATTTATTTGTTTATTTATTTACATTTGTTAACCAGGTAGTGTCCAACTGGGCTTGAAACCCGTTTTCAGCGGAGACCTTAGGAGAAAAGCTCCAGTAGAGTAACAATTAGTTAAAAGTTCAATCATTATGAACAAATTTTATCAAAATGCATTTAATATATTTACATAAGGATACTTCTTATTCTTCTTCTTCTTCTTCTTTTGGCTGTTCCCGTTAGGGGTCGCCACAGCGGATCAACTGTTTCCATTTCTTCCTGTCCTCTGCATCTTGCTCTGTCACACCAACCACCTGCATGTCCTCCCTCACTACATCCATAAACCTCATCCTAGACCTTCCTCTTTTCCTGTTACCTGGTAGCTTCAGCCTTAGCATCTTTTTCCCAATATATTCTGCATCCCTCCTCAGCACATGTCCAAACCAACATAATCTTGCCTCTCTGGCTTTGTCTCCAAACCTTCCAGCCTGGGCTGCCCCAATAATATACTTATTCCTAATCGTGTCCATTCTCATCACACCCAGTGCAAATCTTAACATCTTTAACTCTGCCACGTCCAGCTCTAACTCCTGCCTTTTTGTCAATGCCACTGTCTCCAACCCATATAACATAGCTGGTCTCACTACCCTCTTGTAGACCTTCCATTTCACTCTTACTGGTACTTGTCTGTCACAAATCACTCCTGACACTCTTCTCCGCCCACTCCATCCTGCCTGTACTCTTCTTCACCTCTGTTCCACACTCACCCTTACTCTGAACTATTGATCCCAAGTATTTAAACTCATCCACCTTCGCCACCTCTACTCCTTGCATCCTCACCATTCCTCTATCCTCCCTCTCATTCACACACATATATTCTGTCTTAGTCCTGCTGACCTTCATTCCTCTTCTCTCTAGAGCATATCTCCACCTCTCCAGGGTCTCCACAACCTGTTCCCTACTGTCACTACAGATCACAATGTTATCTGCAAACATCATAGTCCATGGGGACTCCTGTCTGATCTCATCTGTCAACCTGTCCAATATTACTGCAAATAAGAAAGGGCTCAGAGCTGATCCTTGATGTAATCCCACCTCCACCTTAAACGCATCTGTCACTCCCACCACAGACCTCACCACTGTCACACTACCCTCGTACATATCCTGTACCACTCTTACATACTTCTCTGACACTCCCGACTTCCTCATACAATACCACAACTACTCTTTAGGCACCCTGTCATATGCTTTCTCTAAGTCCACAAAGACGCTATGCGACTCCTTCTGACCTTCTCTGTACTTCTCCATCAACACTCTCAGAGCAAACATCGCATCTGTAGTGCTCTTTCCTGGCATGAAACCATACTGTTGATCACTAATCATCACCTCCCTTCTTAACCTAGCTTCCACTACTCTTTCCCATAACTTCATGCTGTGACTGATCAGTTTAATCCCTCTGTAGTTACTACAGCTCTGCACATCACCTTTATTCTTAAAAATCGTTACCAAAACACTTTCTCTATTCCTCAGGCATCCTCTCACATTCCAAGATTTCATTAAACAATCTAGTTAAAAACTCCACTGCCATTTCACCTAAGCACCTCCATGCTTCCACAGGTATGTCATCTGGACCATCAGCCTTTCCATTCTTCATCCTCTTCATAGCTAGCCTTACTTCCTCCTTGCTAATCCACTGCACTTCATGATTCACTATCCACACATCATCCAACCTTCTCTCCCTCTCATTCTCTTCATTCATTAGCCCCTCAAAGTACTCTTTCCATCTGCTCAACACACTCTCCTCACTTGTGAGTATGTTTCCCTCATTATCCTTTATCACCCTTACCTGCTGCACATCTTTTCTAGCTCGGACCCTCTGTCTAGCCAATCGGTACAATTCCTTTTCTCCCTCCTTAGTGTCCAAATTTTCATACAACTCTTCATATGCCTTATCCTTAGCCTTCACCACCTCTCTCTTTGCCATGCACCTCATCTCCTTATACTCCTGTCTACTTTCTTCATCTCTCTGACAATCCCACTTCTTCTTCACCAACCTCTTTCTCTGTATACTTTCCTGTACTTACTCATTCCACCACCAGGTCTCCTTGTCCTCCTTCCTCTTTCCAGATGTCACACCAAGCACCTTTCTAGCTATCTCCCTTACTAGCTCTGCTGTAGTTACCCAGATATTCGGTAACTCTTCACTTCCACCCAGTGCCTATCTTAACTCTTCCCTGAACTCCACCTCACAATTACCCTTTTTCATTTTCCACCATTTGATCCTTGGTGCTGCCCTCACACTCCTCCTCCTCTTCTTGATCATCTATGTCATCCTACAAACCCTCAGTCCTATGCTTCCTAACTACACTTTCCCCTGCCACCACTTTACAGTCTCCAATTTCCTTCAGACTGGCCCTTCTACGTAGGATATAATCCACCTGTATGCATCCCCCTCCACTCTTGTATCTCACCCTATGCTCCTCCCTCTTGTTAAAATACGTATTCACCACAGCCATGTCCATCCTTTTCGCAAAATCCACTACTATCTGACCTTCTGCATTCCTCTCCTTAACACCATACCTACCCATCACTTCCTCATCCCCTCTGTTCCCTTCACCAACATGTCCATTGAAATCTGCTCCAATCACCACTCTGGGATACTAGTGGTCATGAAGTAAAATTTTAGCATAATTAACAAAAATGAAATTAACAGTGTTACACGAGAAAAAAATAAGTCATGTAGGAGTATATTATAATATAATATAGAGATATACAAAATCCAACAAGCAAAAAGTCTGTCAGAGAAGTAAGTCTTTTAGAAGTAACAAAGAGGTAATAAGCATTAGCTGCTAAAGCATACATGAAAAGGAAGTTGTGAAGTAATAGGAAGAGAAACTAGCCAGGAGCAATACAGGGGCAGACCCCATTACTGTTGAGATAATCTTTTAGGGTTTAAATAAATACAATTATAAATAAGTAACTACATAAATGACATTTCAAGGCAATGTTATAAACTGAGATGCAAACGCCATACCCCCCATTCTTATCTTTTACTTACCACCACAGGTGCATTTTTTTAAACAATTTTATTGATTTTAGATAAAACACATTTATAAACAATCATGCAATTGCACAGATGCATTCTGAAGGAGCTTTCAGACCAGGCATTGTAAATCACTGAACTGTTCACTTGGATTTTAATAGTGTTGTTCAAAGAGCTGTGCCTGTTACAGATCAGATCAGAGCATGTAACTGTAAACAATTAAGACTGTTACTCTATTTATTGGCATCTCAGGATGAGGCTGTCTTTGAACAGTTACACATCTGGTGACCATTTTAGGTTTTCTAGTAGTAATAAACAATGAGATAAAAAATGGCAGTTAGCCAAAAGGGGCACTTGCAGTTGAGCAAAACCTAAATATTTGGCATTCCAAGAAATGTATAGGAGCTGAATACAGCTGTTTGTACTTAGCACAAACTTAAGAGAATCAAAAAGTGTCAAAACTGCCAGTGAGCTACAGTTCTGCCTTTCTGTTGCAAACTAGGAATGCTTCTACACGGACCCACTTGTGCAGAGGTCTAGCCCTGTAGTTACAGTGAATTACAAAATGAGTGTTTCAGTTTCCAGTAGTTGACATTAAAAACTTTACCAAGGTATATGTCATGGTCTGAGCCTGATATCGCTGCAATGACTGCTTGATAGGACAAGCAGCAAAGCAGAAGCTAACACTAAGCCGCTATGAATTTTTGTGATTTTCATCCTTTTCTTTTCCTCATCACATTTGTTTTCTTCTAGATAAGACTGCATGCAGTATAAATTTCTGGTTCCCTTTTGATTTTCAGTTTTCAAGACAGTAAAGACAGTATAGATAGCCCTTCTTACTAAAATGTAAGATCATATGACACAGGCCCTTAGACTCATCTCTTACTAAAATGTAAGACTATATGAAACAGGCAAAAAAAATAAATAAATGTAAAACACAAAGACTGCTAGTTAAGCTTTTGATAACAAGAAACAACGGTGTATGCAGGAAGTGAAATGCATTGTTTATTAGGTCATCCACATGTATTTTGACATGTTATACCTGTAGGACTCCGCCACTAGGTTCTCCAGTCTGAAGAAACAGTTTAGGATTTTTATTCACAGTTGTCCAAACACTAGTGGTGCTACTGATGTAGAATGGCATCACCATCCCAGTGTAAGTAACCACAATCCACCATCATTCTGTTCCAGCCACTGCCATATTTGTATATGGTTTTATTAAGTCTGTTTGTTCATCAGTCAGTAGAATCTTTGGTTTCTTTACTGTTAGGAATCATTTGTTTATGTCTGCACTGTATTGATACTTCCCATTGTGATCAGTGTTGAAAGGAGATATTTGTACCATATACAAGTGCTGCACTCAGCCTGCCTGTAATGTTTCAGGCTGCATCTGTCTTGCCAAATTCACCAAATGACCAGTGTGATAAGAAAAGTAGTGTATGTATCAAACATGATATAACAAATGTCTCCAACATTAATGGGGCACTCCTAAACAATGCATGCTGGACATTAAAAACAACGAAGGAACTTTTCGAAAACAGAATTCAGCAAGGAGCACACACACAATCCTAGCTGCTGCAATAGTAGCCCCAAATGTGAAAAATCACAACAGCCAGAAAGCACAGTAGAAACAATTCCCAAAAGTTGAAGCACCAAACCGAACTGCTGAATGTTAAAAGTTAAAAATGCCATAGAGCCCCAAATCCATAAATTTACAATGTCTAAAGCATCAAACAGCAAAACCATTAGAGTACAGAGGCTAAAATAAGTTATAAATTGGATGATGTTTACTTAGGCAGCCAATTACTGTTATGGTCTTACTTTGAACTTGCCATAAAAATAAACCAGTT
Source organism: Protopterus annectens (assembly GCF_019279795.1). NCBI lineage: Eukaryota > Metazoa > Chordata > Ceratodontiformes > Protopteridae > Protopterus > Protopterus annectens. The sequence goes on from NC_056746.1 coordinate 1,168,977,402, forward strand.
GCAACTGTCAGCTGCCAGTGTTGGCATCCTCATTATATTCAAAATGCTTTCTGTGGCCTTGGTATCAGGGTTTCCTCCAGCTACTGTATGCAATTGCACTGTTTGGGGGATAATACACAGAATATTTTTACATTTATACTTAATAGATGAAGGAAAGAATTCTGTTTATTACGTTTTTCAACTGTTTTGGGTTTTGTGGCCCTGAAACTTTACAAACGTATTTCATCAAAATTATTGTTTGCAATTGAATTATTTCATAGTGCAAACATGATTTTTACTTGCAGTATTCTGTTAATCTGCTATACTAGATGTTTAATTCTGGTATATGATACGCTCTTAGGAAACCAGTCCTTAGTTCAGCCTGACCAGGATATTTAAAATCGTGTCATTACATCTGCATCTGCATAGCTACTTTCATTCTGCTTTGCATAATCAAACACCCTTGGAAACTGGCATCTAATGCTTCTAGAACCGTGAGAGTAAACAGATATGAAAAAACAAAAAAAAGATTAGTGATTCATGTTTCACCTGTTCATATTACTATCAGAGCTTGTCCTACATGGAAAAGCTCAATGGCATCCCCCTCCCTCCAATGTCCAAGCCATATGCATCTGAGCCTACTCTCACTCAAGATTATTTTTTCCTCCCTTTTTCTCACAGTATGTCCTACTCTTTAGTTTTTTTTTTTTTTCTGCAGCTATTCTTTAATTCATTCATTCATTGATTCAACATGTTCTGTCTAAGCAAGACTGCACTCTAACTATTTAGGAAATAACTGTATTAAGCAGGGGATCTGAGAGGTGCAAGACCCCTAGCAGCCATGGGGTTCTAAATGTTCTGAGGTACATTTTAGACTTTTTTAAACAACCTTTGTCATCCAGTAATTGCCTGAAGAAAAAAACATGACCAAAGAAAGAACTTTAGTCTTATCCTTCACCTTGTTTTTCCCTGCATACTTTCAGCACATCTGGACTGACACACTACATTATAATAAATGCAGTGGAAATAACCTTATTAAGCTGGGGGCCTGGAAGCTGCTAGCCATGGGTGTTCTAGATGCTCTTGAGATGCATTTTAGAGTTTTGTTAAAATAACTTTTTTATCCAATTATGTTCTGAACTAAAACAATGATTAAGGAAAAAATGTCAGTCTTGATGGTCAGCGTGATGATATGAGGTACTGCCAGATACACCAGGAGATAGCTGGAGTTTTGTAAAAGATTATATGTCATTTGTATATCAAACTGATTTGTACAGGTGCTTGTGCTGAAATGTATTTGTGTTAAAAATGTACCAACAGTGGATCGGGTCCTGCAAGACAGAAAAGAAATATATGTGAATCCGTTGAAATGAATATATTGTAACAGAGAATACTGGAAGAAAAGAGAAGAGTTTAATCTCAGTCTAGCTAACTTTGAAAAATAGTCTGAAATTAAATTACTGGTTTAGGCCATAATATAGATTGTATCTTACAGTTCTGATTGCAGCCGGAGACAAAACGTCTGTGAAAACCAGGACTAGGAATCCTACGGTATTTTCCTTAGGGGTTAACTAATTGCTACCCTGGAAGGGTAGAAGTTTTTGAAATGGTTTTAAAGCTTACAGATGCTATAACACATCTTAGCAAAGCTCTATGTGTGTGTATTATGACACATATGTGCTAGATTCTGGTTCAGTTTCTAGTAAAGGGGGTAGTGTGGGAACCAGAAGTCAAGTGATCAGATGAATGTGATGTCATTCTGTAATCCAGCACTGAAATGTTTTAATACTAGATGAGACAGAAGTCTCAGGGCAGTCTGTTTGTGAAACCTGACAAAGAAAGACCACTAGTGCACATCATCTTGCCTTGTTAGTAAAACTAGGGAGCAGCAATTCTTTGGTCAGTAAAAAAAAATGTAGTGAGATTAGTTAAATATTGTTTTTCTGTATCTGTGTGAACCTTTCCATCTGTGTTATATTTCCTGTGGCTGAAACTCTGGTGTTTATTGTAAATAGATATTTAGTATTTTCATGTTATTTTATTATTTATTATTGAATATATTTAAACTTCTCATTGTGGCTGGTCTTTTAAAGACTGTTTTAACCTTTGACAGTAGTTATATTTATTTGGTGACACTGATCCCAAAAGCCTTGCTGCGTTAGTCAAACACTACCATTTGTATTAATATTAATTTTACTCAGTATAATTGGGTACCCTTGCAAGTTAGCCTTAGAGTAGCTGGCTTTGGAGTGTTCCAATGGCAGTATCTACCTTATAGTCTGGGCAGAAGGGGCATAGCTGGGAAATCTGTGCCAGCCTTTCCAGTGTGTGTGTGTGTGTGTGTGTGTGTGTGTGTGTGTGTGTGTGTGTGAAAAATCAAATCTCAAACAGTGTATGTGTCAGCTACTTGGAGCAGGGGCACAGGGCACTGGTTTTACAGAGAGAGTGGTGGAGGACTTTGTTTGGAACACTCAGCTGAGGACTTATCTCTACAGCTGTGGTCAGTGTGGAGTCTTATTTTGAGGCCTGATGAGAAAGAGGAAAAAGCAGCCCCAGGATGGGAGTGTTTTCCCTGTCTGCTCTTAAGGGAAATTGTGCTTGATGCAGACAGCTGCATCTGTAAATACTGTGTGTATCTATCTTTGTTCCAAGTGAACATCCCTCACCGGTGTCCGCAGTGAAGATCGAGACTCCTTGATCACTGGCCCAAATGAGGGATGTCACAGTCAGCTTCAGTTTTCTGCGAATCCTTTCAACACACCTTAACTGACTGAGACTTACACTGTAATAACTGAGGTAGAAGTAATTGTGTTAAGCCAAGGGGTTGGGGGCCATAAGGCTCCCAGACATTGCAAGGGCTCTAGATGCTCTGAGGTGCATTTTTCATCCAGTGATGGCCTGAGTAAAAATCATGAATAAGGGGGAAAAAAAATCAGTCTTGCTATTTAACTTTCATTTTCCTGATTCCTTTCATCACATACCCTAACCAACCAAGATTGCATTGTAATAACTAATTTAAGCTGGAAGGTCTTGAATAGATGAGAGGTATGCCCAGCCCCCACCTAGCATTTATAGCCACAATGTCTGATGGCCGAGTAGGGAAAAATAATAATAATTCTTCCCTCACTGCTTTCTGTCTCACACCATACAACTCAAATCTCCATAAATCCCCCCGCTCCCCAGCTGAAGATGCAGTTGATCAGTAAAGCCAAACACTGGAGTTTAGAGTTCTATTACACAAAAAAAAGCATTACATTGATGGACATTCAATACTAAGATCACCACCACGTCATGCCAACTAATTTCAACATTGTGAGGTCCATGACCTTGCCACACTCAAGTCTAACATATGACATTGCTTGACTTGACTTAAATGGCCCGCTCAAGTGAAACACCTCCCCCGGGACAGCTGTCATGCTGAGGGGTGGGCCTATCTTACTGAAGCAGGATGACATGTTTTATTTTGTTATTTGTTAGAACAACTAAATGATGTATTGCATTGCTCTAAAAAGTAATTAAAGTGAAAAGAGTGCTGTTCTAGCCCTCCCACCATAGAGCACTAGGCAGTTGCTCAGTTCACCTTTGCATAAGGCTGGCCTGGATTGCTGTGCATTAGAATGTTTAGCATTTGGATCACTTTATATTCTCCAGATAATGCAGCCTGTGGCTTCTTTCCATTTGGTGAGATGGTTATGATGAGAACTAGTGCCAGTTTATGAAAAAATGCTCATTCTAATGAAAAAGGATTGTGTTAACCTGATGTGATGCTTCATTCTAAACTGTTTTCCTGACTGCAATACCCTGCTCACCAGACCTTGAAATGTTCAGAATAGGGCTACCACCTTTTCACATGTCCAAAGTGGGACATTGTATGGAAATGTGACACTTTTCAGGGCAAAACATACTAACAACCAATATAAAGGACTGGACTTCACTTTGTTGCCAAAATAAAAGTTCATACTTGTCGAATGGTAGCTGTTTCTACTGTTTCACATCATATTAATGTATTTCTGGCACAAAATATTTGTTGTATGCATTTAACAGATGAAACATGAAATATTTTGACCTCAAATCTCAGGGCATTTGCTATTTTTAATGTTTTTTGCAGGACACAGCTGCTCAAATAGGAACTGTCCTGTTTAAAGAGGGACAGATTGTAACTGTACTTCAGAAATGTATTTTATTATGATTTTAGAGAAGTTACATGATGGTTATAGTTGCTATGTTATAGCAATGTCCTCACAGTGTACAAATAAAACCAATAATAATTAGAGAAGTTATATGATGATTATAGTTGATATATTATACCAATATGCTCATAGTATACAAATAAAATCAATAATAATAGCTTTATTTTATGCAGACATCAGTTTAATGAGCTTCTATTATGTCCTTTAAAACTGTACATTTTGGACAACTAAAAATTTGTCTTCAAAACTTCTCCCTTCCAATTCTGTTAATGACATGTTCATGTTTTTTTTCCTTCTGCCTCCCCCCCCCCCAAAAAAAAATTTTTGACCAAAAAAATGTAGATTCAAGTCATGCTCTGCAGACTCCATTTTGGCAAGTAATGCTTCAAGTAATGATGATGTCCCCCATACCTTTCAACCTCTTGGAGCAAGAAATCTGGACAAAGTCATAAGTAAAAGAGGGACAAAGGCCCACAAATAGGGACAATATTTAAATATTGTTATTACAAACTTAGAAAGCTGATAGAATAACAGGTTTTGCATTAGCATGCGTTTTGTAAAGGTTAGGAAGTCTGAAACTCAAATGTCTGTCATTATTTTCTAACTTCACTCTTTAATGATCTGCCACTAATTTGCCAGAAAACCACAATTTTATGAAAAACTGGCCAAAAATAAAAATCTGGACATTCTGCGAAAAGCTGTACTGTTGAGAGTATGACCCCCCCCCAGTCAATTAACATATGGTGCTGTCCACAGATCAGTCACAGCTAAGACTTGGTTAGAACTTTTCAGTTTTGTTAAGCTGTTCCTGCCAAATGTAATAAACTGACTTCTGTTTATGGTTCTTGTATTCTGGATGGGCAACAGACAGGAGGGTTCTATTGTACCATGATCCATGCTTCTCGTTGGCAACTGTAAACTCAGATAAAGGGAGCATGTTGGCTGGGGAATCGTGAGGTCCTTTGCTAGTATACCCACATTGTCTCTCTCTCAGGCACATGGCTCATTTTTTTAAACATGTACTATCCCTTAGTACTTATGTACTATAATAAGTGACACAAAGGGAAAATGATTGGAAAGAAAAACCACAGATAAATCATTTGGCTTTCTGTCTGTGAATATAATGACCAGGTTGAAATTGACTTACCTCTCAATTGTCCATAATTTTATGGATATTCCTAATTTTGGCTCAAAATTTGCTTGTGTTCCTCCTAAAAATGAAATCATTTTGTTTAAGAAAATGTGATAGTTTACAGTCAGTAAATAACAATAGACCTTACCACTGCAGATTTTATTTATTTATTTATTTATTTTACATTTGTTAACCGGGATAGTCCAGCTGGATATATGTCCATTTTCAGTGGAGGCCCAGGGAGAAAATCTCCAAAGAGACAATTAAACAAAACATACAGATAAACTTGGGTACATATTTCACCTAGATCCTTTAAGCTATCTAGTTAATGACACTTATAGGTATAAATTGCAGACACTTACAGATTAAAGTCACAGACAGATACATATTTCAACTAGATCCAGTAGCGTATCTGGTTATTGACACATATAGGTATAGGCTGCAGACACTAGATGGATACAGTTGCAATAGTCATTAAACAGTATTACATTGTTAATAGTAACATTGTTATATGAATATTATCATAACTTTGATATGGTACATGTTTATATGCAAGTAACAGATATGACTCTAGTTTAGGACAATAGTTACCATACTACTAAAGTGGTGCAGATATTAGTCTGGAGTAGAGCATGGACATAACCATTTGTTACTGAGGAAGTTGCAGATAACTTCACTGCCTAAATTTAAAAAAAAATATCAGGGATAAGGATGTGGGTAGGGAGTTCCAGACTTTGGCCACATAAGAGGAGTAAAGGGAATCTCCTGCATGGTTGTTGGATCTAGTAACAGCTAACTGTAGTTTATCAGTTGAGCGGAGTTGCCTGGAACATGAATATTGTTAGATAATGTTACCCAGTGAAGGAGATATATTTTGTTGATAGAGTATCTTGTGAGTAGTAACTAGCTAACTATAGATAAGTAAGTTAGGTAGTTCCATCCAACCCAATTGCTTTAGGTTTAGGGAGTGATGAGTTCTATATGAGCTGTTGTTGGCAAATTTGGCTATCTGATTGTAGCAGGTTGTCATTTTATTGATTTCTGTTTTGGATAAGTTAATCAGGATGGGTGAGGCATACAGTAGTGTTGTGAGAAGGTGTGAACGTGCAATTGTAGTTATAGCATTATGGGTCCGGAATGTTTTGTGCTTGTAGAGGCTGCCTAGCTTTTTGTTAGTATTTTTAATGGCCAGATTAATATGTACATCAAACTTGAACTGATTATCAATAGTAATGCCAAGTAGTTTAGTCTGGGTATCAGGTGATATGGGGGTACCGTTATTAGAGTGGATAGTAAAGGTGCATGTGGGGGCAGTTGTAGTTGAGGGATAGAATAGCAGAAGCTTGTTTTTTTTGGGGTTGAGGATTAAGCCATTCTCAGTGAGCCATGTTTCCACTGAGTGAAAGTTATCCTGGGTATTTTTGTGGAGGTCTAGTAAAGTAGGGGCATTAGATATTATAGTTGAATCGTCTGCATATTGTATAAGGGTTGAACTTTTTGTAGCTGAGTGGAGATTATTTGTAAAAATTGAGAATAGCAAGAGGCCTAGTATAGATCCCTGAGGAACTCTGAGTGTAACAGGTAAGAGTGGAGATAAGTTCTTATTCCATAGTACTGCCTGTTGTCTATTGTTAAGGTAGTCTCTAAACCAGGAGACTGATAAGTTATCAAGGCCTAGGTTTACAAGGTGGGAGATTAATTTCTCATGGTTAGCCATATCAAATGCCTTTGATAGGTCAAGGAAGAGGGCTGAAGAAAGTTTACCATTATTCCTGTTGTGATTAATGGTATCTGTGAATGCTAGCAGGGCAGTAGTGGTGCTATGTCCTGGCCGAAACCCATGTTGTTTATGAGATAGGAGCCCTTGATCCGTGAGATGTGTCATTAATTGATGGTGGATACATTTTTCTAATATTTTAGCAAGTGGGGATAGTATTGCTATTGGTCTGTAGTTAGATATGTCATAAGAATTTCCCCCTTTGTGTAGGGGTATAATATAGGCAGTTTTCCAGATCAAGGGTACTGAACCTTCTGATATGGATCGGTTAATTAGGATTGAGACTGGTTTAGCTATTTCATTTGCTGCTAGTTTTAAGAATTCATTGGGGAGGGAATCTGCTGCTATTGTTGGTTTTAGTTGGGATAGTAGTTTTCTTATATAGGAGGTTGAGGTGGGTTGTAGCTTAAATGTGGGGCTGTTTGGTTTGGGGGAGGTACTAGTAGTATTTGTATAGGTTTGATTTTGGGCAAGATCTGTTTTACTTCAGAAAATATATTTTAATTCACATTAAAAGGTGTTCTTACTTTCCTGCCTTTTTCCCTAATTATTTTTCTGTGCCTCTGCTTTTGGAGGTAAAAGGTTTAGAGCTATTGTTGGCAACATACATCCAGGTAGTGAAATACGCGCAGAGACACTCTCACACATACACACACACATTTGTTGGTCACCTAGATAGGTGGACTTATTCAAAAGACCCTTTTCAGCCATGAAGTGGGCCAAGTGCAACTAAAGTGTTGCAGTCTGCCTGTAACATAAATAAGCATGCAATGGTAGCTTTCCCGTACCTCTCAAGTGTACCTCATTATGAGGAACGTACCTCATTTGGGGTCTTAAGTTCATGTTCCTTAAAGTTCCACTATCACGCAATCAGTGATAGCAATTCCATGGTAAATAGAAATGAATCATATTAATTCATTAAAGGATCTTTTTTAGAAGTAAAACAAACATATTTTAACCATCCTACGACCTTCCTATTTGAAGTTGTTAGTAAGTTGTTAGTATGTGTTCCACATTTGCCCATTTGTTCCACATTATGAGGGCTAGTGTTCCTCATTTTGGAGAAGGAAGGTTTGGAGCTACGAGCTTTCCTTCTTTGAGGGGTGGGGGTGGGAGGACCCTTTCTGGAGACTCAACATTTTTTTTTTCATTAAGTACTGCCCAATGTACTCTTCATGGTAAATATTATTAATATTCATCTTCAGAATGTTGATACCTAAATGAAGGGAAAAAAATTATGGTGGTTCACTCTTTGTTGCAGACATAGTATCATGTTCAGAGTCCATGAATGACCAGGCCAAAATAGCAGCATAAACAGTGGTATGTCAAGGTATTGGGATGGGTAACATTATCCTACTTATACTTACAAGAACCACACTTGGAAGGGGTGCAACTGGTAATGTCATCCTAGTGACATAGCAGGGGGTGCTCATAAACAGCAGGCCATAAGGCCAAATACAAGGGTCAGTGAAAAGATTATCACTTCAGAAAGACATCACGGAAACCAGGCAGGCTGATGTCATCTTATCATGATACTCCAGATTTATAGTCTTCACTGCAGACAAACAGCCAAATCCCACCTGATGCCTTGCTTCTGCTGCAGCATAATGCTTATGTCATTGAAATTATCCACAATGTGCTAGCTCTATGGTGAATTGGATAAAGCCCTGACTGCGTCCCAGATGACCTTGAAGTTCACAAGCAAACAGGCTTTGGAGGAACCATTAAGGAAGGACAGGCAAGGGAAGGTAGAGTAAGAAGTACTTTATGCTGATCCTGGGGGGAAGGAGGCAGTCCAGTCTTCTGTAAGGCTAGCGCCTATTGGAAACAGAGGTGCATGGGATGCAGCATATATAAAAATATATATATATATATATATATATATATATATATATATATATATATATATATATAGGGTTTGCACTTTGCTCTTCCTTGCCTTGTACATGTGGTAATCTTCACTGTACATGTTAGGAGTAAGCATGTTACCTCACTGCTGTCCAGCCCTAATAAAGTAATAAAAACACCTGAAGCCATTTAATATTGAACTCAACTGAGCAAAACCAGCCACGTGGGGGAAGATTAGACACATCTGTAAACAAGCAGATCAGCTGTCAGCTGTCAGGAAAGGGTTCTGGCCAGAAATATTAAATCCCCTGATGTTTACATGCCTGAGTAACACCTTCCCTTCTGCATGTTCAGCTTTTACCCCTGTAAGAAGAGGAACAAATAATTGTAAATGGAATGAGGATGGTGCGGGATTCATGGTTGGCAGGCCCTAAGCAGAAAAAATAACCTTAAAGTAAACAATATGTAAGTTCTTGCATGTATTTTAGGTGGAGCATGTGAAATGGCTAAGAAATACTTGTTCAAATGATGGTTTTTAGTCACTTTAAAAGAGATTTTTTTCTTACCCCTGTGGTGTTTAATCTTGCAGCTTACTATTTAAATAGCAGCATTGCAGGGTACACAGCACCCTGCATTGGGTGTGGGGGGATAAGTTTATAAACTGGTTAAAGCTAGTTTTGATTTTTTTTTTTTTTAAATCAAACTGTATTTGATCAGCTGAATGTTTTTAAAAAGGTAGGGATTCCAAGAATGATTTGTCACTGGGTACAGATTTATAAAATGCCTCATTTAATTTTAATCTCATTGGCCGAATAAAATTTTCAAGATTAGGGATGCATTCCATTTAGCGATGCTTCTTTTCCAGGATATTTTTTAAACACTCATGAGAGCGTGTATACCTGTTCTACATCAAAACCTGTATCACATGAGGAAAGAGGCCTTTCTGTGTCAGAGGGTAGCCTTCTAGCTTGTCAGTGGGAGTGGTAAGCACTAGGTAGCCTATCTATCACAAGAGGAGTGGTTTCTGGCCCAGAAATTGTGGTTTATTGGCCATTTGTGCAGGTTTTCCATCTTTCAACTTCCTGGTTTAAAAGCCCACGTTTGCGCTTGTTTCCCTCCTTTCTTGTAACTAGTCTACTCCAGATACAGATTTGCTGTATCCAGGACTGTTTGTAGTTTCTGAGCAGTGTCAAAGTCTGCTCTTCAATTTTTCCCTTAGATCTGCTAGTTCTTTCCTCATCTGCACTTTTACTAGCTTATCAGTCTAGCACTTTACCAGACTTCTTGTAGCAATTATTTTAGCACAAAAAAAGTGCTACCAGCACTACACATTCTACAAGGAAACAGCTCCAGTAATTATTAATACCAACCCATCCAGGCATGTCTAAAGGTCAGTTCCCTGTGCTTTCTCCTATTAATCTGGTGAACTTGGGCATCCTGAGGCAATGTAGCAACTGCCTAGCAACTGCCTCATGTACACCGAAAACCCTCTCCTACCTCTCAACACTCAGACTTGCGAGAGATGCACTTATATATCCAAATTGGAAGCCACACACTCACTAGCCAAGACCAGAATAGCTGATCAAGAGGAGAAGGTCAACACTTGCACCACACCACATGGAACACATAGCCCTCCAGAACACACACCAGCACTGGCCTTCACATAAAAACACAAACCACACACCCACCTTTGTGGAGACTGTCAGTAAAAATCTACCCAAATAGCAGAAACCTTCAAGGCAGAAATGCACTCAACCACCACAACACAACACTAATCACGAGACACAACTCTCCTAAACAGTGTGCCGCTCAATCAAAGCCCCTAAGGCAGAACAGCATGCCCAACACACTAGTCATAGGTGACTCAGCAGTGAGGCATACTGATGTCCCACTCACTAGATTGAAAAAGGAGGAAGTAACAGTCAGCTGCCTGTTAGGTGCCAGAATCTGCCACATAATGCATGCACTCAGGTCCCTCAACAAGTACAAATATGACTTTGTCATTGTACATGTGAGAGTGAATGACCTGAGATGTGCCTCCCTGGACTACATGAAAAGACACATGGAGGAGCTCTGGGATTATGTAGCAAGGGCAGGTTTAACCCTAGCCCTGAGCAGCATCCTACCATCACCCAGAATGATACTACAGTACAACCAGAAAATGATCGATTTCAAGAATTGGCTAAGTTTCTGGTGTTCTTCTAAGGGGATCCAGTATCGGTCTGCCTGGGATGACATGATTAACAGACCTTGATGCTTTGCCAGAGATGGCCTGCATCTGTCACCCCTGGACAGATACAGGTCAAGGCTCTTGCTACCCCTATAGTGCCTTTTTTTAGATGGTGTTCCAAAGACCAAATTACCACTGTAACAGCTACAAACAAATGCAATCTGAGGGTCATGCTGCTCAATGCTAGAAGTCTAAATCTGAAAATGCACTCACTCGAAGCACTCTCTCTAAACTGGAGAACATCAACATTTGTGTTGTAACAGAGACCTGGTTCCAGGCAGCAGAAAGCACCCCTTCACTACCAGGCTATAACTCATTCCAGAACGTGGACCGAAGCTCCAAAGGCGGTGTTTCCATATTCATAAAGGATACGCACACCTCCAGACTGGTAGCCCAACATAATGCATCAGAGATACTTCAGGTGCAGCTAATACTGGGTAAGACAGCGATTCAGGTCATAGCCTGATATTGGTCCTCAACAATGTGCCAAGACTCACACTCCACATTCCTAAGCACATTGGAGAAAATTAGGGTCCAATCTAACACTCTCATGCTGGGTGACTTCATCTACCCCTCCATTAACTAGGAAAACTACTCATGTACAAAAACGAACAATAAAAACTGGTAAATAGTCTGTTGAAAACACTGCAGTTCATAAATAAATAAATCCTGTTTATAAAATAGACAACAACATACACAAAACGGTTTCATCAGAGTAAATAGCTTATGGAGCAGTTATCTTAAATACTGTTTTTAGTCAATTGCTTAACTTACAATTAAAGTGCTAATAGCATAATTATGTAATTAGATTTTTAAAAAAGCTTGACAAATAAAAAGAGAACAGAGAAATAATAAGAATACTTTTTGTTCTACAACTAATATTAAAGTATTCTATCATATCCATGACAACATAAATAATATTAAATTGGATAATACTTTATATAAAAATTGAATCTATTAATGGATAACACTTTGTCTACAGTGGATGGAAAAAAATATATAAAAAACATATAATATGTATATTCACACACAACCACTAAGATCTGTGCAGGCCCTATACATATATATCTTGTGATACCATAAAAAATCGAAACTTAAGAACTACATGTACACAGATGCTTGACTAAAAAATGCATATAAAATCTTTTGTAAAATTTGTAAATATTATAAAATCTATTGATAGATTTTTGATGTGTATGTAATAAGTGAAATAAATAAATATAATAAATAAGTGAAGGTGTTTATATAAATATATAATAAATGTAATACATACAATAAATATAACAAATATATAAATAACAAATAAAACCATTAAATAATGTATGATTTCATTCTCAAGAAGCTACTAATGGATATATATTCATTAATGCCTGGTTTTTTGCAGGCATTGAGCCTGAACTGCCAAAGGCATTCCTTCATTTCCAACAAGTTGTTTACATCTCCCTCTTTTGTTGTAGTTTCGGGCACTCTATCAATTACAAAAAACAAAAATTTTTTAAAAGTTGGGCATACTGTACTATGCATATATAAAGCGTTTGTTGATTTTTTGTTTTTTATATCTCTATTGTGTTCACTTATTCTCTCTCTCAATTTTCTAATTGTCTTTCCTATGTAGAATGCCTCACATGATAAGCAGGTTGCTAAATAAATAACTTGTTTCGTATTGCAGTTCACAAAACCTGGACATCTAATAACTCTATTATATCCCGTTATGGCAACATATGGCCCATCATTTATATATCTGCAAGTCTTACAAAATCCACACTTTTTCATGCAGGATTTTTTGTTCGCCTCTTGAGATTCAAATATTTCTTTTAAATTTCTTCCTCTACTAAATACAATGGTGGGGGTTGCTCCTATTTGATCAATTATTCCACTATTATTACTAAACACACTTTCCCACGCTTCCTTTACTACCTCAACTATAACTTTAGTGTCATCGTTGTATGGTAAGGTCAATGAACATGCCATATTTTTATCTCTGAGGATTGTGTTTTTCATCCCTTCTTTGCCAATTTTTAATATAGGCTTAAATTGTTCATGTCTTTTCTTTAAAATTTCTTCTTTTAAGCTAATAACGAGATAATCAGGATAATCTCTTTCAGTAAACATATGACATAAGAAATCCAACTCATTGATAAAAATAACGTCCTCACTTATTATTCTCGACAACCTTATCATTTGTCCTTTTATTAAATTTCTTTTCTGGAAATAAGGATGACAACTTTTAAAATGCAGATACGAATTTGAAAATGTTTTTTTACGAAATATGTTAGATTCTATTGTCCCCTCCTTTTTATAAATGTTAATATCTAAATATTCACATTTGTCTTTGTTTATATTGTAAGTAAATTTTAAAAAAGAAGTTGTTTTTCCTAAATAGTCAATAAAATCCTTCATTTCTTCTGTATTCCCTTTCCAAATTACTAAGCTGTCGTCCAGAAATCTTAAGTAAAGAACCACTTTTGACCAAAATGTGCAATTAAATACATATTTTTGTTCCCATTCTGCCAAAGCTAAGTTGGCATACACTGGTGCACACCTTGCTCCCATCGCAACTCCTGACACCTGTTTATAATATTCACCATCTTGTTGAAAAAAGTTATTAAAAAGAATCATTTCCATGAAATCAATTAGTACTTTTCTTTTAACAGTATGATGATTACTGTATCTTGATAAACTTTTTTCAAACAACTCAAGTCCTATGTCGTGAGGTATGACTGAAAATAAGTTAATAATATCAATAGTTACTAAATATGTATCCATAGAAATTTTGTCCCTATTCTCGTGTAGTTTTTCTAAACAATGCCATGAATCCTTTAAAATGTGGGCAATATTATTCGTAACTTCTTTACAACTAATATCAATAAAATGTGCCAAGGACTCCATTTTAGAATATTTTGCTGCTACTATTGGTCTAAAAGGGGGGTTACCCACATCTTTATGAATTTTTGGTATCCCAAACACTTTAGGTGTAACCGGGTGTTCTACTACCAGATAATCATGTTCAACTTTATTAATACATCCATCCATAAGTAGTTCATAGAGCTGCCAGTCAATTTTTGTTTGTGCTTCAACCATGTCATACCTTGAAGATCGGGCATATGTAGTTTCATCATTAAGCATGTTCATCATTTTATTTTTATAGTCTACTTTACTCATGATTACAACTCCTCCCCCCTTATCTGGTTTCATGATTCTGTATTTCCTATTGGTGCAAAGCTCATTAAGACAAAACCTCTCTGCTGTAGTTAAATTTTCATTTGCTATATCTTTTGTTTTGAATGCTTTTCTTATTTGTGAATCACAAAACATTTCAAATAAATGAATTACTGGATTATTGGGGGGTATAAATGTACTAGCTTTCTTTATATTAAGACTATTAACATCTTTTTTCCATGCTTCCTCTTGATTTTGAAAAAACATTTTTAAATTCAACTTTCTTGTATATAGTCACAGGTTGACTAAGACTCTGCCAATATCAAGCTTAAATGAAGGAATAAATTTAAAACCTTTCTTAAAAAGAGATATATAATCTAAATTTAATGTTTTGTCAGAATAATTATATACTGAAAAACCTCCGTCTAAGTATTTCACAATGCATGGTTAAAAATTCTGGTTTATCATTCATTTGATTCAGCCCTAAAGAATCATTATTTACATCCAAAAAAATGTCAAGTTCATTATTGTATAATACAGGGTAATCATAAATTTCAGCCCCCTTAATGACTTCCACATTTTCCCTTGTATCATATAATGCATTACTATGTACTGTATTGTCTGTGTGATTCCTGTATTGTAAACCTAAAATGTTTATCTGTTCCTGTGATTGTTCTGGTAATATCTTTGCCCCTGGTAGCGCCCCTTTAGATGTTCCGATCTCCTTAGTGGTTGCTCTTCTAAAAAATCTTGTCGTCCCTGGTCATTCCTGTACATAGTGTTGTACCCATAATTATTTCGCCCTTGCAAATTGCCATCATCTACTTCGTTGTTGGTGGCATTACTTAAAGGATTCTGGTTACCACCCCTCCATTGTCTTTTGAATTCCCTGAAATGATTGTAAGCCCTATTAGTAAAATAATCATCTGTGTCCCTATGTAATTTTTTATTTTTAAAATCAAGGCCTCTAACATATCTGTTCATATCAGCTAAAATGTTATCTAATCTATATTTATTGTGCTCAAAAAGTAAATCATTTCTTATGCTGCTATCCAATTTTGATAAAATTTCATTTAATTTAGTTAACTTGTTGTTATTGTTTCTAATGATTAATTTCATTAGCTGCTTACCAGCATTGTCATAAATGTCCAAAAGTTCTTTAAACAGATCATTGTCGTCGAAGCCGAAGGGTACCTTGAGTACTCTAAGTCCCTTAGGCACCTGATTAAGTTCCAATGAATGTTCAAGAAAAACATTGTCCATTTGTAGAGCTTTATATTTCCTTAGTTGTTTCTCGAACTCTTCCAACTGTTTGTTTAAGTTCCCCATGTCGTTCGACTGTTGAGCTACAGATAATCTTGGTGCTGTCAATAAGGTATCCAAACCGGGTAATGAGCGTCCTCTCTCCCATCTATTGTTACTGCCATCTCTAGCGTTCCCTTCTGAAATCGGCGGCGGAAGTGCGTAGCTTGTAGTTACAACCCTATTTGGTGCATTCCGTCCTCCTATAGATTCGGTGGCTGGTTCCTCGATGTACCGGGTAGAGAATGGTACGTAAGCAGTTCATCTGCTTCAGATAAAAGCACATTATTACCCTCGGTATTGTCAGTGGCTTCTCTGGTTACTGATCCGAACCCCTGTTCTTTTACCACTACCAGCAACCTTTTGGTCAGTTCCAACTGCTGCTCCAATAACTGCTCCATCTCGCTGTCAACCGCAACTGCGTGCACTAGAATATATATTTAAAAAGGAAATTCCTTTGGTTTTCCCACGAAAACTAAGGCCAGTAATAAAATAATGGCAAGCCAATAGAAATTATAGAAATTGTAAGCCAACAATGTCCGTAACCTTCTTGGATCATAAACACGAGTATGCAGAAACCGAAGTGCTTCAGTGTAAACGCTTAGATCCAAAAACGAACAATAAAAACTGGTAAATAGTCTGTTGAAAACACTGCAGTTCACCGCATCACTCTTATAAATAAATAAATCCTGTTTATTCCGATAAAAATAGACAACAACATACACCAGTTACATACCAGGTTTCATCAGAGTAAATAGCTTATGGAGCAGTTATCTTAAATACTGTTTTTAGTCAATTGCTTAACTTACAATTAAAGTGCTAATAGCATAATTATGTAATTAGATTTTTAAAAAAGCTTGACAAATAAAAAGAGAACAGAGAAATAATAAGAATACTTTTTGTTCTACAACTAATATTAAAGTATTCTATCATATCCATGACAACATAAATATTAAATTGGATAATACTTTACATAAAAATTGAATCTATTAATGGATAACACTTTAATTGTAAGTTAAGCAATTGACTAAAAACAGTATTTAAGATAACTGCTCCATAAGCTATTTACTCTGATGAAACCCGGTATGTAACTGGGTGAAAGCGCTAAGTTTTTTTGTGTATGTTGTTGTCTATTTTTATCGGAATAAACAGGATTTATTTATTTATTTATAAGAGTGATGTGGTGAACTGCAGTGTTTTCAACAGACTATTTACCAAACTACTCATGTACCAATACACTTGCCCAATGTTTCCTGGAATTCATTAATTTAAATGCCCTGGACCAGCTCATTCTTACCCCCACTAGAGGTAGCAATATCCTTGACCTGGTCATTACTAACATGGGTGACCGTTGCTCTACACCAGTAGTTAACTCCTCCCTGGTTAGATCTGACCACAAACTAATCACCCTGGAAATCCACATCCCTCCCAACACCCCACTCCCGCAAAGTTAACCACCATGAAAAACTTGTCCAAAGCTAACTTTGGGCTCCTAAAAACAGAGGTGGCTAACTTCATGGCACCCATGCAAATGATGAATAGTTGCATGACTGCCAAATCATACACCAATGCACTGTACAAATACGTACATAAATGCATGGATCTCGCCATACCCAATAAAACCAAGATGCTCTCCTCCAAAAAATGGAAGCCAATCTGGTGGTCCCCTGCCATAAACAAACTCTACAACAGAAGGAGATACTGACGTGGAATAAGGTGAAATCCCAAGACTGGAAAAACTCCCTTATCAGAAAGTTGAGATCCCTCATCAAATCCTCTAAAGCTAGCTATGAAAACAGAACTGCAGCAGATAGTAAAGGCAACCACAAGGCCTTCTATAGTCATGTAAAGAATCTCCATGGCAATACCCAGATTTGCTCTGAGCTACTGCACAATGGTACCTCCTATACCGAGCCAACAGATATTGCCAATATACTGGCCAACAGATTCAGTGCCAACTTTACCCCTCTCTCCCCCCAAAGGACCATTTACAATACCAGTAGATTCCCAGGCACCCAGTACTACAGCTGCACAGATTAAAACAGCACTGTCCAAGGCCAAGAATACAGCTTCCATGGGACCTGACAATATCCCTGGCTGTGTTTTACAGGAAATAGAGTGAGCTGGCACCTCACCTGTGTGCTCTGTTTAATCACAGCCTCACCTCAGGCTTTGTCCCTACCGAATGGCACACTGCTACAGTCATCCCTCTCCACAAAGGAGGAGCAACTACAGACCGTGGGAACTATTGCCCCATTAGCCTGAGGAGTCTGATATGCAAAGCTATGGAATGCATCATCATGGACCTAATAAACAAGGATATAGGGAATCTCCAAACTCTGGATCCCACACAGTTTGGTTTTGTGAAGGGTAGATCATGCCTGCTCAACTTGGTCGACATCTTTGAGTCAGTCACCAGAGCTGTGGATGAAGGCAAGGTGGTTCATACAGCCTACCTTGATTTGGCCAAGGCATTTGATACCATTCCCCATTCAGGAATCACAGAAAAACTTACTAAGCTAGGCATCAACCCCTATATCACTAGGTAGGTTGCAGACTGGCTCACAGATGGAACCCACAGTGTGAAAGTAGTGGACTCCAAGTCAGACTGCTGGCCAGTCACGAGTGGATTCCCACAGGGTTCGGTCCTGGGTCCTCTCCTGTTTGGTATCTACTTCTCTGAAGTCCAGGCCAACATGAAGGGTCTCTGGCTGACAAAGTTCGCAGACAATTGCAAGTTGGGAGCTATTAACTCATCAAGTGATGTTGACATCCTACAGAAAGGCGTCACTGAGACCAACAACTGGTGTCAGAACCATGGCCTTAAGCTCAGTGCCAAAAAATGTGTCATCATCCCCTTTCGGAAAAACCCAGTTCCCATGAATTACCACACTGTTGGTAGTTCACTGAACACAGAAGGTATTGTAAGAGATCTGGGAACACAGGTTGACAGCAGCCTCTGTTTTGACCACCACATTGCCACTGTGGTCAGAAAGTCCTTCTTTGTGGCACATCTCATTACTAAGGGTTTTGCATCCAGGAAGAAAGAGGTAGTCTACCTCTACTCTTGCCTCATTAGGCCAGTCATCGAGTACAATGCCCCATTTGGCATGTACCTCACTAGACACCTGCAACAACTGGAGAGGCCGCAAATGTACCTTACAAATTGGATCCTAGGCCTTAAACACTTGTCCTATATGGAGAGACTAAAAACACTCCAACTATTTTCTGTCTCATATCGCCTACTTGGAGGCAATCTCTGCTTGACATACAAAGCCATGTCTGATCCAGCTCTGTTAGAAATGCTACATCTAAAGAAATCCCAATCCCTCTGCACCACACTCTCCAGTGACCTCAATCTCATTACCACAACCAACAGAATGTGCTGGAGGGACAGGTTCATAACCCAGAGACTGACGTTGCTATGGAATAGACTTCCCATACATGTCAGACAGAACACCTCACTGGCCCTCTTCAAGAGAAACCTTGATGAGTGGATGGGAAATAGCAAATTCACCCAAGGAATCACTCCAGTGGTTCTACTCGACAGAGGCACTGGGAACTAAGGTCAGGTAGCACAATGTCAGGGTAATCCTATGGGCTAGGTTTGTAAAGGCTCCAGGGCCATGAGCCTAGTACACACCTATGAACCTATGTTAAAAATGTATATAGGACATTGGTAAGATTCAAAAATGTGTACCTCCAAGAATTGTACATCTTATGTTCAGCCCAGTCTTAAAGGTTATAATACTTGAGAGATATATATATATATATATATATATATATATATATATATATATATATATATATCTACACAGAATCACTTTATAATCTCGAAATACTGAAATGTCGAATTTCAGTATCTCAAGACTATGAAGTCGAAGTGTTGAAATAGCAAAAGTGCATAACCGCGAATTCAAATATCTCAAATTTGTGGTTATGGCTTTACGCTACATAATGTCCAGGGTTTTATGTGGATAGTATGCGATGCTGTGTGTGGATTTAGGTGTAATGTCAGGTAAGTGAGTGTTTTGTAAGGGTTTTGGGTGGGAGTTTGAGTGTATGTGAGTATGTGTGTGTGTGTGTGTGTGTGTGTGTGTGTGTGTGTGTGTGTGTGTGTGTGTGTGAGTTTACTTTTGTTTTCTGTTTGTGTGATCTCTGAGTTAGTATATATAAGTAGGGGGGATGTGGGGGGAGCAGTGCTCCACATGGAGGGTGCAGGGGTGCTTGACCCCCTGCTTATTTGTGATGTAGGTTTGATGATTGTTTATTTTGTGGTGTGTGTGTTGTGGTATATGTGTGGTCTGGTGTTTGCTGTGTTTTCTGTGTTTTAAATTTCACAGTTTCGGGCTTTCGGTGTTGTGTGGATTCAATTTCATGGTCTCGAAAAACTGAAATTTGAGATTTCAGTCTTTCCAGATTATGAAGTGAATCCATTATATATATATATATATATATATATATATATAATTAATATATATATATATATATATATATATATATATATATATATATATATATATATATATATATATATACACACACACACACACACACACATACACACACACACACATATATATATATATATATATATACATATATATTTTTTTTTTTGTATGTGTGTGTGTCTGTGCACGCACATGCAATATCTCTCTCTCTCTCTCTCTCTCTCTATGTAAATATGTGTATATATAACCATTTGTGATGAATATGTACCTCTTTTGTGAACAAATCAGAGTTGTAAAATGGCATAACAGTATTTAAATGAGTTCTGTTAATCTGATACAGCTTTAAATGGCAGTATGTGCATCACAAAATGTGTCTTGTTAAAAAAAAAGTGAGATTCAGGTCATGAGTTCCAAACAACTCAAAAAATACTTCCAACAAAGACACTCTGCTTCAAGATAAGGCACTCACAGCCCAGTGCAATAACACAAAGGGGAATGACTGCACTGCACTCCACTGGGTTGTACTGGTGTGCAGAAAAGGGCATGTGTTGATCTTCAGATGAAGCTGTTAGTAAGACACTGTTCATACTTTTACATTGGTAATAAGAGAAAGAAATACTGTCCAGACTCTCTAACATTGTAGTAATGATGATATTGAACTGAGTACTATCACTACATGGCACACTAGGGTCACAACTGATGGGAGACCACTTGTAAGCAGAATGCATAGGGGCTAGTATCACAGGCTACAGTGGGCTAGTTTGCTGTTTAGTAAAATGGGGCCTGCAGTATCAGTCATGGGACAGCAGTGATAAAATCCTTTTAAAGCAAACATCAGGTTGCCAAAGTGTTCAACCTCCTCTTCTCCATTGGTGCTACAAGTACATTTTATAGTATACATTCAGCTCCACGAAGGCATATTATGTAGTCCATACCTTAAGAAACCATTATGTGGCAGAAGCATCAGTGCTTTGAATTGTTTATTTTGTTCTTTGGTGTTAATCAAATCTTTTAGTGAACAAATTCTTCAGTTCATATTACATTGCCTTCTGCCTTGTGACAATCCCACAAAGCATGATGGGCCTGTACTCTGAAGCAGATAAATACAGTGTGAAGGCAGTATCTAGTCAACGTGATGCGCTTTTTCTACAAACATTTTTTTAGTTAACTTTTTATATACATGTATTTATATATGTTTATGTATATTTATGTGCATATATCAGTTTCAACCTTTGTTAACTTGAAACCTTGAAGACTTAATTAAAATAAAGTTATAACCACAAAAACAGCAACCAACAAAATGAGTTAAATGTTAGCATATCCATCTTTAATTAAATTCATACTTCAGTTATTACAACTCATTTCAGCTATTATTCCCTTTAAGTAAAACAAAATCATGGGATTTTTTTCAACCCGTTAAAACCATAATAAGGATTTATTTCACCCTTGGATCCCTCGAAACAGGTTTTATACTTCATATTCCATTTGATCCTGCAAACTGATTTGCTGCTTACAAAATCTGTGAAAATAATTGTTTTCTCAATTTTTCTCTAATACCTATTAAAACTTTTTCCAACACTTCAATGTTTATTTTTTTAATTTCTTGAATTGACCTGATGAAATACAGAGCATTTTGATCTTCTTTTCACTGATTTCATATAATACTGTGTCTTTTCTTTCAACATAATCCATTCTTACGTATACAAAATATTTACTAGCCAAGGCCTGCAGTTCTGAATTTATTTTTAAAGCTTGTCTGCTAAAAGGGCAGTAGTTTGAGCCTGAGAAGTAAACTACCTGTATGGACCGTAAACCTTCTGTAAAAGGTAGTATAAATAGTGTGAATACTTTTGGAACTAACTGTGAAAAGCCAGGTGAGCTATGTTTTCATTTCATCCTTAAAAAACATGGTTCCTTCCTGTATCTGTTTGTGGTGTGTCTTTAAGGGGTCTAATACAAGTGCTTGTGTGTTAGTTGCTCACAACATACTTGCTCTCTGTCATTTGCTTTAAATGCCAACTGCACTAACTCCTATTAGCCTGATCTTTCTTATTTAACTTAACATTCCACCACCTAACTCTAGTAAATAGAATAGCCCTATTAGAAACCTAACTGTGATCCTAAAATTCCCACCTAGTCCCTCAGCCTAGCTCTAGCACTTCCCTCTCATTCCCTAATCTTAAATCACCTGGGTGCCCTCTAAACTTAAAAATCTAGTCCTCCTCCCTAAACCTAAAGTCTCCAATCACTCCCTAAACTTAAAACTCCTCTTCCACTCCCTAACCCTAAACTTGCACCATAACCCTAAAACTCCCTCCCTGCCTCTCCCTCAGACTAACTCCTACACTCGTTTGCTGACTGAATTCCTAAATTACAGTCCTGCCCCCTCCCAATCAACAGCCGCAGCTGTCATACTAATGCTGCTCGAACTTGGCTACTGTTTTTCGATGAGGTGCAGCAGCACCAGTCTCTCTCTCTACAAGGCTTCCATACTTTGCTATATATGTTGTCAAATTTGAGAGAGTAGCGGCCTAAGCAAGCTACAAGATGCCTGAGCCCTTGGCTGTGAGACAGTGGCCCTTGAGCATCTGGGACTCAGGTGATTGTAGCAGACTCATGGATACACACACACACACACACACACACACACACACACACACACACACACACACATGCGCACACACACACAGATGACCACTACTAGATAAATGCTATGTCAGAAGAATCAGACTGACTCCCCTAAACCCTTATAACAGAACCATACAACATCATGTCAGGATCTGAAAAATCTTAATGTTAGTGCAGTTGTGGACTTGTTCCTCTTTCAGTGCAGCAGGTGTTTTATACTCATTATTTATAGTTTCTGAATTGAAAAGCACTCCTACACCAAAAGAGTTAAAACTCCCAGCTAGAGTTTTGCAGTGTTTTAGTAATCTCAGCTTTGTTAAGCACTTCACTTGTATCCAATGACCCTGTTTTATGGTTCTTCATGGAATCATCCTACATCATTTCCTACTGTCTTTCACAAATAGTGCATCACTCTACCTTCCTCAACATCATCAGTTTGATTGGCACCATCAGCAGTAAATTCCTTACCAAGCCTTCTCATAACAGCCAGAGTTTGGGACTGATTACTCATCTTTGATATCCATCACTCCTTTTCCCTAAGTACTGCATTCTTCCACAAGAAGCTAATTCCCTTTCATCGTCCACATCCCACTGGTACCATGTTCCACCCCTTGAAAAGTTCCCCTCAGCAGCAGTACAGTACCACCACGTGACAAGGCAAAGGAACGTAACCCCTTATCTGTAAAAACACCCCCTTTTGTCTTCCCTGGAATCGTATCACATACTTGGTAGAGCTGGCACAGTCAAAAAAAGCAAGCAAGTAAAGAAGCAATTACAAATACAAAAAATGTTCATCTTGACCATATGAAAACTGGACAGTTAAATGTGTATATTGCATAACTGCATGGAAAAGGCAGCATGAAAGGCAATTTATGTGTATTTTGAAATTTCTGCACAGATACTACTGTCAGAATTCAAAATCAGTAAAATGGTTGCCAGTCAGTAAAATGGTTGCCAGTCAAAATTACAAACTTAAATTACATTTGTGTCTGCAGTGCTGTACAGAATGAGTCAAGACGTGTCTTTAGGGATTTTTTTGGATAAAAAGGCACTACATTTACAAGAAAAAGTAACTCCATCTAATCGCATTTACTTTAACAGAATTTTGCACTCTTGACTGATGCACTTAGTAAGCAAATTACATAAATGAATGTTATGTAAAAATGCATCATATGGTGCAATGGAAAAAAAAATAATTTTACTTAGTTGGACACAGGCGCCATGTTTCATACAACTGCAGTAGCGTTCTGCACAAGGTTTGCTGCACAGCCAGGCTCACTGTGCTGTGACACAGGGAGGAAGTGAACATTCACAAACAGGTAGCGCTTCTGTGCAGCTAGATGTGCTGCAGGGTAAATAAATGAAAAGAGCAGCAGCTGCAAAAGCAGACAGATAAAATGCACTGAACTCATGCACAGATGCACAAGAAGTAGTCTGAGCAGTCTAATGAGTGAACTCATGCACAGATGCACAAGAAGTAGTCTGAGCAGTCTAATGAGTGAACTCATGCACAGATGCACAAGAAGTAGTCTGAGCAGTCTAATGAGTGAACTCATGCACAGATGCACAAGAAGTAGTCTGAGCAGTCTAATGAGTGAACTCATGCACAGATGCACAAGAAGTAGTCTGAGCAGTCTAATGAGTGAACTCATGCACAGATGCACAAGAAGTAGTCTGAGCAGTCTAATGAGACTGTGCAGTCTTGTCAAAAACTGATAAATGTCAAAAATAAAGGAGTATATGCAGCTAGACTGGACATGCCAGAATGTTATTTGGTAGAAGAAGCTAAATAACCATATAGTATATGCAACTGCATTGCTGTCAGATGCATAAGAGGATGAAATGAGTCTAGGAAGGTATGTAAAAGGCAAAGACAGCAAATAGTGTCACACAGAAGGACAACAGATAGGAGTGGACAGGAGGGGGACTAGCATTAGCATTCCTCAGGCCTCATTTTGTTATATATAGAAATGGAAAGGCAGCGGGGTGAAGGGGAAAACAGTATAAAAAGTGGGTTCGGACAGGCAGGCATGCAAACATAAACAGCGCAAACAAATAATACTAGGTGCGCATTCACTAGGATGGGGAGACATAGGATACACAGAATCAAACAGAAAGACAAACTGTGATGGGGGGTTGGACAGCATACAGGCTGTAACACAAGATGAACGATACAAACATGGCTGAGGATAGGGTGAGCCTTGAGCAATACCACACCACCTACTTTTCCATCCTAGAAGGAGATTACTATGATACATGTGATGGATCAGGGTGGCCAGTGCTGTGGACCAAACTCTTACCTGGTGGCTCTATAGTATAGGCCATCTAGATGAGCAACTCTGCAATCTGCTCCAGGATCTGGCCATAATTAAGGCACCTGCTGAGCAAATCTATCATCTGGACCTTCAGTGATGAGATACAATAGAAAGTTTGCTATAAGCATATCTGTCCTGACAAAGGACTGAATATATTTAAAATGTGCATCAGCATTTGTGCATAGAATTAGCCATTGGCAGCTTGATTCTCCTACCAAAGAGAAATGTCATACCAAAGAACTTTGACAAGTGTTAGGTAAGATATTAAAGGAACAGATATAAGTAGAGTCCCGTACATATGCCACATTAACTGCATGGCAGACAGCAGGCATGTAAGTGTCCACTGGGAGATGTCAACATATTTACACAGAAAGTGTCACAGTTATATATGGGGGCAACCAAATAGTGAGCAGGCATAGTGAGATGGTGCAACATAACCCCACCCCATAACAAGTGCTCTGGAACAAACAAATTGAATGTACTTGGCATATTGCATTAAATGCCACTACCTTTGCCTGACATTGAAGATCCCCACCATAACCATGAACATCATCCTAAGAGGATCCTGAGAAACATCTGCTAGTAGCAATAACCGTCCCAAATATAAAACAGTATAAAAAGATTACAGTGCTATCCACTTACAATGCTATTTGGCACAATGCTGCCTAACCACTACTTTCCTTGTGTAGAAATTGTGATGGTTGAGACACCACAGATCTTCATATTTATGCCTGCAATCTTCCCCCATCAGCCAGGTCATACCCAGCAGCTACTTTCTTGAAGGCACCACCACAGGGACTCAGTAGGAGTCCCTTAGATGTCTCTGAAGGACATAGAGCATAATCTTACTCTCCTTCCTACACCATGTAGTCACTAACAGGCACCAATAGCAGAAGCTGCTACAGTCTCCTAAATCTCCCCAGAAAATGGTGTAAGTTTCACAAGCAATAAAATGAAAGCCGGTTAATCACATGTAATTTCTGAATCTTGATAGCTCAACATATAGCTACAACAGAGCATGACACGTGCACACATGCAAGTCTCCAGCACGATCTCATGACCCCAGGCTGTCAGATGCAAAGATAATCAGCAAACTGCATTTTATGACCGACAGAAAGCAATTTCATAGACAGTTGTGAAACCTAAACTCATTTGCTTGTATGTCATGCAAGGAGGTATAAAATTCTACTATTTTTAGAGGTACACTGCTATTATGTATACTACGTCATGCAGGTTTGGGAAGCTTTTCGACTTTCCTCCTAAGGCTATGCACCCTTAAACACAATTTCACATTGCAAAAGAAAAGATAGCAATATGAATATGTGTGCCTGTATATCTATACTGTATGTAGGTTATACTGGCTGCAAAGTAGCCCATAATTTTAGGTCAACCTATCCCTGTCCATACTTGTCACTACTTATGGTGAGGGTATGGCCTGTGTAGTTCAGATGGTGGACTGGGTGGTACATACTGGAGTCCTGTGCCTGTGTGTATTTGTCCTCTGACTGCACTAGGGTAGGGATGTGTCTCTAGTGTTTTTCAAAGTGACCCCTAATGCTGACAGCAGGGTTTAACTGCTTTACCCTTAACATGCTTTTTGGTCCTAAACAAATTGGATAAGCATTTTCTGGAGTGCATATGCAGTAATGTGTGTCAAGTATACACTTTACATACCAGTTGGAGTTGGTCCTAATAAACTGGATGAGCCCTGTGGAGTGCACATATGTACAAAAGTGTGTCCAGTATACCTGCTGTATGTATTCCCATAACTGTCTTTGCATTGATTGTATGGCCTATCCCCACAGCTATCCATTTGAATGCAGTATGGTATAGCTTGGTTAGCCCTTTGTCTGTAGTTTTCAACCTAACAGTACCAATAGTATACAGTCTATAGTTGTGTGATGTGGTCACCTGTGTCTGCATACCTAGGAGATGAGTTGTGCAGCATTATCATGTTTGCTCTGTGTGACACTGTACACTGTGCTCATCAGGGCTCATAGGTCATTGTTACACCTGTACTGCCTTGAACTGTGCCTGCCACTGTCTGGGGTATAGTTATGCAGTTGCCAGTTGATTCTGTTCCACTTCACTCTTATCATTTAATGGTGCTGACCCACTTTCTCTTCTGTGCACAGTTTGACAGTACCAGTATCCTAGTGCTCCATTCTGTCTCCTTACCAGAATGTTGTGTAGCATGCAACAGGTTAGGAGCATTTTGCAGGTTGTGGCAGGGTCATAGTGGAGTGCTTCTCCCAGATATGTCAAGACAATAGACCAGGCTTTGAGTAAAGCTAACACATTATCTGTGATATTGTGGGTTTGTGTGTGCTGTATTATACTGAAGTTTAGCCATGATTTGTATGTATGTGTGGCCATCATACGCCAGGTCTTCAGTGGGTATCCAATAACACCTGCAGTAGAATATCAACATGTGTGGAGTGGATAACACATAAACATGTAACTGTTTGCATTATTTCTAATCACTGTCTACATTTACCAGTTAGATGGAACAATGGTATATCAGTATGCAGGAACTGGCAATATAGCCGAGATGCTTACCATATATCTGAAAAGAACTGTAGCTCGGTCATTTGGCAGTCTGTGTATTTCCTCACAGTGCTACCCCCTCAACGCAGAGTTCAAGTGCAAAACAAAAGGTCTTTTCATACTTGAAGACCTTTAAAAAAAGGTTTCTGCTACAGTTACTACCACATACACAGTGTTTCAGCAGTTCAGCCTCCTTGATCACAAATGCAGAGTCAGTATTCATTAACAAAACCACAGTATCCTCATGGCTTCATAAATCAATACCAGTACTGTACTCCTGCACCCTCAGCACCTACTAATCACAACCTACTAACAACCTGTGTACAAGGTAGCTGCCCTCTCTATCCCACCCTAGTTACAACTGTGCATTTGAATCCTCCAAATTGTGTGGGTGCTGTGCAAAAGAATTCATTATGATCCCACATGCATCACCGACCACCTGACAATTTAAACAATGGTAGCATTTCCTTTCCAAAACCTTTGACTGTGGGTCAGGTTGGGCCTTTATTACTACATGTATGTAATCTGTTGAGGCCAGTACATTAGGGAGGCAGACAGTATTGTTGAAGGCATGCATGGTGTTAGATGTCTTCTATGGTGTACTATAGAACCGCATATGCTCCTGAACATATAGGACCATTATGTGTAGGAATTTGTTCATTATTCTAGAGGTAGAGGCTTGGGAAACAGCCATCATGTCATCTTTTGGTCTCTCAAAGATCCGTGTAGCTAAAATAGAAAGTGCTGTATCGAATATAATATGGTCTCCATCTCCACAGATATGTGTATTTCTTTAGATTCTGTGTGTTGATAACACATATCAAACAAAGCCCTTACAATGTCTGAGTCTGCTTTATAATGGTTAATTATCTCGTGACTGGTGAAACTATGGTATGTCACCCATTGATGTTAATGTTTCCTTTGGTGCCAGATGCCATCTTGGGTCTATATCACTTTGTCAAGCACTTAACTGAGCAAATCGCTATTCATTAAACCCAATTCAGCAAAAGCTCAATTAACCGAATGATCATTTCAGGGAATAGTTTCCTAGGGGAAGGATGTGGTGGGCCATCATCGAGTATTTGCCCTTTTCCCCACTGTAGTGCGATCTCCGAGTTGGTATAGTCAGTTAGGGGGTGGGGGGGGTGAAGCAGAGTTTCAAATTTTGCTCTGTTTGTTATGGTTGGTAGCTGGCCTACTAGTTTTCTTCCCTAGGAAACCTTTCACTGAAATGATCATTCACTTAATTGAGCTTTCGCTGAATTGGGTTTGATGAATAGCGATTCACTCAATTAAGTGTTGGACAGAGTGATATAGACCCGCCATCTTGCATATTCTGGTGTGAAGCAGCAGTGCTTTTAGTTAAAGTATGCTGTTGTATGACCAATATTTCTACTCCTAGCATTCTTGCTGTCTGCATCTGTTTCAGCATACTTTGCCCTTTACAGTCAGGTGCACATTGGTGTGTAGTTTTCCCCAAATACAAGTGTGAATTACAACTGTGTTCACTTTGATTATATTTGCATATCATTAGGACTTAATTTCTCTATCCAGTTCCATTTGCATATCATTATAGAGTCATTTGCATATACTGAACATTTGTGTTCAACTTTGAAACACTACAATGCCTGCATATGACCAATTCAGACACAAATGCACATTGTATAATACACAGCCTTTCTATGAATCCCAGTCAAAATTTCACATTTTTTTACTGAAATGGCCAAGGCTTGTGCGAAGTCAAAATAAAATACTCCTAAAGTTAGTAGGCAGGTCAATTAGACTGCTGGTTTTGATTCTGATCTGAACTTTGGTGTGCATTTATTTTTGACAGTTACATCAGCACTGGAACATTTCAGTGAATTACTGACTATCTGACATCTGTGTCTTAAGCACTCCAGATTATGTTATGCTTTTCCAAAAAAAATAGGTTTCTGTAACTCCTATCTTATAGTTGCAGAAATTTATTTGGCATGTATTATGGAAATACCATCTAGTACACTTCAGCTTAAGAGCAATAATTATTTGAGGACAGAGATGCCCCATGCCATAAGTTGTTTTCTGAGAGTTTAACAGCAGTTTATTTATACACTGTCTCTCTCTCTCTCTCACACACACACACACACACACACACACACACACACACACACACACACACACACACACACACACTCTGTCTTTGTCAATGGTTCAGGTGTGCCGCATTACAGAACAGACTATATTATATTTTTAACCTGCCAGTGGAAGTGGAAAAAAGATGATATAACTCCTCAACTGCCTCACTCAACCGTTCTCTGTGCTACTGTGAGATGCATCCATCTCATTTCAGAGCGTGAATGAAATCAAAATATGGAGACACGATGAATAACAAATGAGGGGACCTGACTAGTATGTAAATCCACTTTGTTTACTTGCTATGACTTATTTACATTCTAAACAACTATTTAAAACACAATTACAGATCTAGCGCTTTCATCTGCGATGCAGCAGACTTCAGAAAGATATGAATGATGTGTGGTGCCATTTTTATATATTATGGAAAACAATTAATTAATTAATTATTTAACAAGCATTTAAAATTAAAAAGCTGTACACATTTTTTTCTATAATATATTTCTTATCTCTAATGCAATTTTTAATTTAACAATCAATCCACGACAGGGACTTAACTTAAAATATTGAATCTGGATCTAAAGTGCTTTGTGCCTTTTGTATTTTATTAACATTTGTTTTATAAAATCTCATAGTGTGTTTGTGGGTTAATGTTGACACTTGTAACTATAATTTCTGTTTGAAAATATATATATTAATATGATATATCAAAACACACACATACATTATACATTATTTCCACTAGAATAGAATAGCAAACAAACAAAAGAACCCCCGGGATCCCAGGGCCACAGGAATACCATGGGGACGGATTTTTTGTGAGGAGGAGAGGAGGAGGGGAAATAGAAAGAAAAAAGTTCTTGATGAAATGGTATATTACACATACATATAGTAAAATAAAAAACTATACACTACAATTTAAAAAAAAGAAAGAACATTTTTTTTTATATATTTTCAAAGGGTTTTAAGTTTGTTAAGACCACACATGGGGATTTAATTAGGGGCCTAAATACTGCTAAAAATATTTTAAAATAAAATTAAATTTGCATTTGCTTTGAAACAGCATAATACTGTTAATACCCCAGTTTAGTTACCACTTGGTGAACACATAGAAGTACTAATATTACAACCCCCCATTTATTACCCTGTTTACAGGGCTTTTGAGGAGTGTTGATGAATGACACCAACTAAAAGGTTGAATAAAACCACGAATTTAAATGTAGTTGGCTGGAAGAATATTTTATTGAGAATAGAATGAAGGGGACACATTTAATTTCTTGAACAAAAACTACCCCTATATACCACAAATATTTGCAATACCGAAGAAACAAAAAAATTTTAAGACCACATTGATGTTAAAGAATTATTCACCTGCATACCCAGGAAAACGGGTTTTGAGCTTTTTAAAGTGTGTTCATATAAATTCAAAAAAATTAAATGATAGAAAAAAAAAAATTGTTGTGTGAAATATAGTTAGACAACAATTACAATTTTATCATAGAATATTACAAGCAGATAGACAGGGTGGAGGTAATGGGGGCAGGGCTGGGCCCCTTAATATGCAAATCAATTTATTTTTAAGAGTCTTATCAGAAAAAAATAAAAATATATCTTCGTTTTCCAATTGCCTTTGTAAGGGCAACTGTGTAGAAAACAGATGTTAGTGTATATAGCTATATGTCTTCATGTTCTTCTCTCTGGGAAGGGGGAAGAGGTCCCTTATGAGATTTTTTGAGTGGTCAACATAACAATTGTTTGAAATATCCAAGATGGTATTTATTTAATTATGTATTTCACTAGTTAATTAATATCAGTTAACAAGTTATAACACAATATATTAAGTAATGTAATTTCATGTATAATTTTATGTATAATATATATAATTAATGGATTAATTAATTGTCATTCATTATTCTGAAGAAGTCTGCATTCGCAGATGAAAGCGCGCAGATCTGTTTTATTCTTGGATTATTTACATTCTACAAAAATGTAAAAAAATAAAATAAAGGCAAACATTATGTACCTTGACAGTGCATCACTTGACATGCTATGTTTGAATGTGATAGTACTGAGAACTGAACATAACACACTGGATTATTCCTTGCCCAAATCACACCATTTCCTTTTGATTTCTGCAGATTTATTTCCTCTACACAGGTAAACTTCTCCTAGTGTTTTAGCAATTTGTCATTTAAAGGCACTAAAGAGGACCAAGCCCAGGATGGAGCTGTGTTTGTGCCATTTACCTAGAACCCACTTACTGTTCGATATACCACTCATGTTTGATTTGCCAACTTTGTTAAGCTAATTTCTGCATGTAGTATGAAAGACGTTTTGACAAACTCCGTTTAGATTACACGTGCGTGTATGTATTGTATAATGTATATAGACGTGTGTGTGTGTGTGTGTGTGTGTGTGTGTGTGTGTGTGTGTGTGTGTCTGTGTGCATGTGAAGTATGATTGCTAAGACCCTGGTTTAGTGTCAGGAGTTCCATCCAGAACTCTCAAGTGCCCTGATTTGGCCAGAATGTACAGATTTAAACTGCAAATCGACACACTGTTTTAGAATCTTAGTTTGCACAGGTAGATGCTGAATGGGGCATTACATTCTGCTAAGTGCCTAATAGAGGAGGTGGGATGTGACAATATCTTTGGATCTAGAATATGTCTTTGGTGATCAACTGGGCCAGGTAGAAGATATTTATAAAAATATAATACATATGGTATTCACAAAAAGGTTCATCATCCACAAAAGTGCCCCAAGTATTCATATCTGTGTCACTTTTGTGGGGAAGTATCATGTATGTGCATGGGCTGTCCTGTTTACCAAATTCCAAGGTACTACACCTTTTGATATTTGGTATGACCTTTCTCCATTTGTTTGACATGTTAGCTGCACATATAGGATGCTATTATTGTCCTGAGAATTTATGATGGCTTCAAGTTTCCAGTCATCTGCAAATATGGTCAAAGATCTGACATTGGAGAAGTAAGTATCAAACAGGAGTGGTCCAACACCAAGCCCTGGGGGACCCCACTAATAATAGATATTTTAGAGAAGAGCAAACCCTAGTTCTGATTTGCTGGGTTCTTTTCATAATCCAGATGTTCTTCATGTTTCACTGTTGCAGTCATCACATTTGGGTTATCCCTGCCAGGGTAGCCCTTGACCGTCCCGAATACCAGAGACTTAGTATTTCTGCGCCGGGTGCTGTCACTTGAAGACTGATGTCAGGTCATCAGTGGTATAAAATAAGGCAGCTGGCACCATTACATCAGTCTTTCTTGCTATGAAGCCTGAAGCAGAAGCAGTTCGCATGAGTGCCGGTCGGCCGCTACATGAATTTTCGTTTCCAATTGAAGATGAAGTCTTCCAAAGCTAAGTACCCCATTGGGGATCCTTTTTTCTTGCACTAACCAATGTCAGAAAAAGTTAATAATTGTCTCACCTGTGGAAGGCAAATACCACACTGAGACTTCCACTCTTACTGCATCCCTTGTCTAGGCCCAGACCACGACGTCCCCCGTTGTTGCTTCTGTGCTTTGTTTAACGCCTGAACTATCCGTCGTCAGGCCCTTATTTGATATTTTCGTTTACAGTCCTCAAACTCCGATATGGCTTTGATAAGCCATCCTTCAGCAGATCTTCTGAAAAAAACATAAAAATAAAGACAGAGACAGACCACACAGGTCCAAACCTGCCGACGACACTTCCGTTAAGCTAGTCTTCAGTCCTCCGGTACTCAGTGAGGCACTTTCGCAGCCCCTGATGCTTGCTTCAGTTGATTCACAGGCTGCTACCGAGACTCTTTTGGAGTCTGGTATGCCACAAAACTCTTCTTTGTCTAAGGATCTTGCAGTCGTCTCTACCTTCGATGGGTCTGGAGTCACTGAGCAGGCACCGGCTTCTGAGGAAGTCCTTCGCACCATTGAATCTTGCCACAAACCGATGTCTTCTTTGGCGACTACCATTCTTTCGAAAACAACCGAGTTCCTTAGGCCCAGGGTTCAAACCACACCTAAGAAACCGACTACCCACTCTCAGGTGCTTGCTCCCTTGCTCAGTCTCAAATGCTTAGAATGGCAGAAGACCTTATCATGCTGATTAAGGGAATCCAAGCTACCCCCTCAAAAAGGAAAAGAGATCTGTACCCAGTAGTTTTGTCTGAACAAGAGCCAGATATATAAATCTGATGCATCTGACTATGAAGACATGCAGCCCTCTCCACTTATGAGGATTCTGATGCAGAGGAATCCATTCCTCCAGCCACTGCCCCAGAGGATTTTTCCTTTGGGGAAACCCTGCATACATTAAGGGAGCACTTCCAATGGGAGAGTCAGGACTTCCCTCAGTCTAAAAAGAGACTCAGGGAATTCCTAGATCTTCCATAACACAAACCCTTGGCAAACCCCCAGTTCTGGATGTGGTGGATGATGATTTCCTTGAATCCAGCTTGACTCCTGATGCCCAACTCCTGCTCCCAGAAAACCAGACGGGTACTACAGATTCCCTGACTCACACAAATATCTTTTTAAAAATCCAACAGCTAACCCTGAGGTCATTTCTCAAGGGCTAAAAGGGATTAAAGCAACCTCTGCTAAGAATCACACCCCCTCAGACAGGGATTCCCGAGCATTAGACAGATGGGGTAAAAAAGTATGCACCTCAGCTACTCTTGCTATCAGGACACTAAATTGTCAGTTCCATATGCTTAAATATCAGCAACATACCTTGGAACTCATTAAACACAAAAGTCTTCCTTTCCTACTTGGGCAGAATCTAAGGATTTACAAGACTTAATGCATTCTGCAAGTCAAGTAACTAAACACACACTGTGGTTTTCACGTCCTGGAAGCCTCATGCAGGGCAGCAGTCACTGGATCTGTCATTAAAAGACATGCATGTCTTAAGGAACAACCCCTGCTAGATTATCTCAAATCTAAATAGTTGGATGCCCCCCTTGCACAAAGATAACTTATTTGGCACTAAGGCAGAAGAGGTCTTAAAAAAGATGGAAGAAAAAGCAAAATCTATACAAACAATTAAAGATTTCTTACAGGTCCAGCCCCCCCTAGGTTCAGCAAGCATTTTCCCTCCAAACACTGGTCCTTTCCTGCTCTGAGAAAACAGGCCCAGCCTAGGCCCCATGGAAACAGACCCCCTCCCCAAACAGAAGCCCCAGGGAATGAAGAGATCTAAGCAGTGGACTACCTCCACTTCAAAGCCAGGGAATTCTAAGCCACCCCATTATGGTAAGAACTCACAATGACTCACTTCCTCCCAAACTCCCCTCTGCCCACCTTCACTTACCCCATGAGGAAAACTCTCCTTTCACTCAAGCACATGGGCCAGCATTACCAAGGACCAGTGGGTTCTGAACATTATATCTCAGGGATACAAATTCTCCTTCCACACCCTTCCAACTCCAAAAGGGTTCCAGATCTACCACCAAATCAGTGAGCAGGGGCTCAAAAGCAAATCCATTCCCTGCTCTCTTTGAGGGCAATAGAGCATGTTCCTGCAGAACAGATAGGCCAAAGCTTTTACTCCAGACTTTTTCTGGTGCCCAGAAAAGAGGGGACTTGCCCCCCCCCCCATCCTTGATCTATCAATTTTAAACGCCTTCCTGGTGATCCCAACATTCAAATGCTCACCCTCCAGTAGATGCTACCCATGATCTCCAAGGATGCTTGGCTAGCCACCCTGGATCTAAAAGAGGCCTACCTCCACATTCCTATCAGGGAGTCATGCAGAAAATATCTCCACTGCAGGGCAGGATCTCAACACTTTCAGTTCTCTGCACTTCCCTTTGGCTTATCTACTGCTCCCAGAGTTTTCATAAAATGCCTGGCTCCAGCCATTGCCTTTTGCAGACAAAGAAATATTCAGATTTACCCCTACTTAGACAACTGCCTTATTCAGGCAGACAGCCAAGAAAAGCTGCTTAAACACCTGGCCTTTGTAAAGAGCCAACTAACCTCCCGAGGGTACACAGTCAACAAAAAGAAATCAAAACAGGTGCCCACCCAAAGGATCATCTTCCTGGGAGCAAGTCTGGACACAGCATCCCAGATGGCATACCTTACACAAGAGAAACTAATTTTCCGGTCAGCCTGTTTCTTTCAACTGGCCCCCAGGCCCCAGCTTTATGCAAGGAAATTCCTGCAAGCCCTGGGGTTCATGGGCTCTTGCATTCTCCTCATTCCATATGCCAGACTACATATGAGGAAATTTCAGTGGTACCTAAAGAGCCTTTGGTGTCAACACTGTCAAGATTTGGAAACTCTTCTACCTATAATTCCTTGCCTCAGAAAATAATTTCTTTGGTGGGCAGCAGCATGCTCCCCCAACAAGGGACTGCCCTTCTCCCCACACCCCGCTGCCCAGACCCTAAACACAGATGCATCAGACTATGCTTGAGGTGCACACCTGGATGGCAGATGCATACAGGTTCCCCTGCACATCAGTCAAAAAGAGATGATGGCTGTCCAGCACGCCTTGATAGCTTTCAAACCCCTTCTCTCTCCAGGGGTTCTCCTGATCAAAACAGACACCACCACTGTGATGTGGTACATCAACAAGCAGGAAGGACTCACTCCTACCCTCTATGCAGGTTGGTCATGACCCTTTGGCTCACAGCCTCTACCATGCAACTACACTTGTTAGCACAATACTTACCAGACTCTCTCAACTCCCTGGCAGACCAATTAAGCAGAAACCTTTTGGACCCACACTTGTGGCAGCTCAACACAAGCACCTTCTTCCTAATAACTCAGAAATGGGGAACCCCAAAGGTCGACCTCTTTGCCTCCCACACCAGCCATCAGCTCAGCAAATTCTGCACCAGGGAGCATCACTGCATGGCTTGGAAAGTGGATGCCCTGTTCTTCTCCTGGACCATGCCTTTCCTCCCCTACCTCTCATCCTCAGGGTACTGCACAAAATAAGGGAGGAAAAACCAAGGACCATTCTTTTTGTTCCAGACTGGCCCCAACAGCACTGGTACCCCTTGCTGTGCAGCCTGTCCCCGCTGCCTCCATGGAATCTTCCTCAGATTCCAAACCACCTAGCCCAGAGGGAAGGGCAATTCATGCATCCCCAATTGCAGACACTCAATTTGGCAGCTTGGCTTATTCCTTAACCCCTAACCAATCTGCCATCCTCAATAAACAGGTTCTGGATGTTATTCATGAGGCCAGACGCCCTAGCACCAGAAAGTCTTATGCAGATAAATGGAAGAGATTCTGCACCTGGATCCAGGCTAAGGGGGCCAATACAGCTCTCCATCCCTCTCATCCTGGATTACTTAGCTGACCTACTACACAGTGCTCTCGCTTTCTCCTTTATAAAAATTCATGGTTCTGCTATTTCTGCTCATTTTGCACTGAGCAGCCCCTTTTCTCACACCTTTGATGAAACAGTTCCTCAGAGGGACTAGCAACTTGAGGCCAACCAGAAGGGGGCCAACACTAGCTTGGGACTTTAACTTTGTCTTGGAAAAGCTCGCCCTGCCTCCTTTCAAACCAGCTTCTTCTGCAGAGCTAATGTTTCTTTCCTGGAAGACAGCCTTCCTTCTGGCCATCATTTCAGTCAGAAGAGTCTCTAAGCTGCAAGCACTCATGGCTGTGGAACCCTAAATCATTTTCACTGCAGACCAAGTATCCCTCAGAACTAACTCATCCTTCATGCCCAAGGTGGTGTCCAGTGTGGCTCTCAACCAATCCATTCATTTTCCCACCTTCTTTCCTAATCCTCAGAACAAGGAGCAAAGGATTCTTCACACTCTAGATGTACACAGACAGCTCAAATACTATCTGGACAGGACTAAATCCTTCAGAAAGTCTGATCAATTGCTGGTTAGCTTTTCTACAGGGGAAGAAGGTAAAGCCATCTCCAAGCAAACCATTTCCAAGTGGATAGCAAACTGCATCCATTTCTGCTACAACCAGCATGGTAAGCCTCCCCCCAAGTGGTCAGGACACACTCCACCAGAGCAGCTTCCACCTCTGCAGCTTTCCTCAGAGGAATCACCACCAGGGACATCCTGGAGGCTGCCATCTAGACATCTGTTCACACTTTTACCAAGCATTACCACCTGTCTCTTTTCTCCAAATCTAGGGCAGGGTTTACCTCTGCAGTCTTGCCGGGCGTCCTAGCCAGCCCCTAGCTTACTTGACTGCCTCCACCCATTTCTTCAGCTTTGGGAATCTACCCAAATGTGATGACTGCAACAGTGAAACATGAAGAACATAGTACAGTTGTGTACCCTTGCCATAAATGTAGATGTTTGAGTGTATTCACTGTTGCAGTCCTGGTTTCCCTTCTTCCATCCTGCTTTTTTCTCCTTTTGTTACCATTCTTCCTTGTTGTTCTCCTTTCCTTACAAGGGACATATTGGTATGTATTTTCTAGGTTCTTCCACCAGAACCTGTCCTCCTACTTTGGGGGCTCCTAACAGGTTAGGGCAAGAAAAACTGATATAATGGCGTCGGCTGCCTTACTTTATACCACTGACGACCTGACGTCAGTCTTCAAGCGACAGCAACTGACGCAAAATACTAAGTCAGTGGTATTCAGGCAGGCCAAGGGCTACCCAGGCAGGGATAACTCAAATGTGATGACTGCAACAGTGAGTACACTAGGTGGTAAGTGTACAC
Organism: Protopterus annectens; assembly: GCF_019279795.1. Lineage (NCBI taxonomy): Eukaryota > Metazoa > Chordata > Ceratodontiformes > Protopteridae > Protopterus > Protopterus annectens. The sequence goes on from NC_056746.1 coordinate 1,169,015,730, forward strand.
AACTGTACTTTGCTATCCAGTGGGCTAGGTAAAGGGTTACATTTAAACTGATTAGTTTATCTATAATTATCTATAATTCCCTTGTGTGGAGTAGTATCAAGGGTGTTGGCTAGGTCATGTTATGCTGTGTGTACTGATTTTCCCTAATCCAATATCTTGGTACCTTTTTCAAAGAAGTTTAATAGGTTAAACAGTCATGACCTTCCCTTCATAAACACGGATTAGTTTAATCAAAGGATTGCAAGCTGTTATAGTTTTTTGAATTTCATTATGCTGTGTTTGATCACCTTACACATTAGACAAGTTAGCCGTATTGGACTGTAGCTGTCACATGTGAAGCTTCAGTTATGGATAGGACTGATCACAGCTGTTTTTCATGACTCCAGTATTAAACCAGTTGAGAGGCTGTGGGTGAATAGATTTAGGAGTAGGTTAGTAGGATAATGCTTCTTACTGGCAAAAAATCATTCCAGCACATCAGGACCCATAGAGCTATTTTCTGCCACAGATAGTGCCTTTATGACTTGCTCAAACATGATTTCGTATGGATGAGGATATAGTATCATGCAGATGGAAGGGGTAAAGTCTGCACTAAATTTATTTGAAAGTATATTGGCTATGTCGTCCAAGTTTGAGTGGGTGATATTGTTATTTACCAGGTAGCCCAGTACAGTGTTGAATATTGTTTGGCTGCCTCTGACAGTGTAGTAATTTTTAGTCCATTGGACTTAGTAAACTTGATTATGTCCCTAGGTTCCTTGTTTAAGTTTGTAATTTCAGTTATGCAATATGAGATGAGTTTTTCAGTTTGTTTCTTTGGGTGTGGAATTTATTTTCTTATATCATTGTACCATAAGGGCTTGTACTTGTATTGTCAGATTGGTAACAACTTTTCAGTGCAGGGCATAAGGTGAGAATAGAAACTCTGTAAAGGAGGCAATCACAAGTGGAGGGGGGTCTCATCCTCTATGCTGCTTTAGGCTTCTACTATTAGTGTGCACCAAAAACATTTACCCCATTTTAAAATTAACTACAAAGTAATACTGGAAATCCCACTCATCCTGATGCTAACTGAAAATATAACATTGTTGGCAAGAAAAAGTAACACCAATCAAGAACCCCCCAAAGGACTGGATAAAAAGTATGCTCAGTATATTTATATGATTGCCTATATGAGGTTCTTATACAGGGCTTATCTCATCTTCTTTTGTAATGTGCATACTACTAGAGAACTCCAACCCCCTATCATAATGTGTCCCACTTTCTAATTGGTTTTATTAAAACCAATTCCAATATAGTCACTGTGCATTCCCCCAGTAAAATCTACACATGATTAGCACAGAGATTAATATGACAGACAGAGTAAAGTATTCTCTCTACTTAATTCATTACACATTCTCTTGTAAATATATACTTTCATTCCATCACTTTTTAGTTTTCAAAAGTAAATACATAATAAATAACATATCACATATACCCATAACAATTTTAGATCCAGCCTTTTCTCTGTGTAAACACAGCTTCAAGGGTTGTTCTTTTCCTTACGTGCATTAATCTGTAGATTACTGATTGTAAGTCCCCCACTATGGATCCCTGCCTGTCCGTTTCACCCTCACTACACTCTGTCTCCTCCTCTGCCCTGCCATCAATTCCCACCCACCCCCATTTCATCTACTTTTATTCTCATCTACCCCAACCCACAGCACCCTTTATCTAATCACTCCAGTAAAACCCTACCCACCTATAAAAGCAAAATACTCTTCTAGTCTCCTGTCTCCACATAAATATCCAAAGTTTTCTCTGCTGTCCACAATTTTCATAATCCATACCACTAATATATTCTACCAATTCTAGGCATACACCAAATCTCCTCCACTCCATAACACTACTTATCAGCTGCAGCCTATCCTCACAATCCTACCTCACAGCTAATAAATACAATACTGCAATGATGCAACAACTACCACTTTCTCACTCAGAAATAACTTATCACATGTGCCCACAATAGATCTCCTCATTGTTCTTGTTCACATCACAAACTTACAAGCCCACATACAGCCATATAACTACTCTCCCAATAACCAGCACTTCCCAAACCCTATTCCACTTCTCATTTCTCTTCTACAATCTGAACTATATACACACTCACTTCTAAACATGTATACATACTTTCAAACAGATAAAAGCAAGTAAGTCATTGTGCCTTCCTTAGCCACACATGCAAACAAAACCCAAGTACGACTACCCCCATATCAAAACAAAACCACCAGGCTGTTCTTAAGTGGTGGCATACACCCAAATCCAGTACCCAACACCAGTCTACAAAATACAACCTTTCAAACCCATACACCTCTCTCCCCCAAATCTAACATCAAGACACAATTTCTTACCATGACATAACCTTTCAAAGCATTTGTAACAAAATCCAAGAACTCCATGCACCCCTATCATTTTACAGCCCTGTTATAGTTCTTGCAACAGAAACTTGGCTAAAGCTAGAAATACCCAGCAATACAGTTCTGTCCCCAGGTTTCAATATGATTAGACTAGACAGATTACAAAAACTGATGCAGAGTAGTTGTTATCTTCAAAACACATTAGAAATAACCCACTTCCCAAATTTCATATTGCAGAGGTTCTAGCCACCCATCTAAAACTCAACAACAGCAAAACAAGCTGCCTAATAGGCATCTAAATCCCCTCCTGGAAACAATCTAGCCACACTAGAAGAAATTCTGCACTGGCTAAACAGTAATGTAAACAAAGAAACTCAAATCTTAGGCAATTTCAACATTAATTGGAAACAAACAAACCTAAATTCCCCAGATCTGAATCTATTCAGTTTGTCAACTAATAAATAATATCACTAGACTACACAAGAACTCAAACGGATACAACACTAAACTGGACCCTCACAAATAAACCCAATAATATTAATACTAGTGGAACCCTACCTCACATGATCAGTGACCACCTACCACTTACATAATCAGACAACGGATTAGCATTAATTGGCAAGTAACCTACAAACAAGTCCATAACCAAAGCAATTTCAATCCAGAGCTCTTTATCTGTACTTTAAAGGAGGATAGCTAAAATTCCATGAAAACACTACCAGTAGATGAGGCAGTCACTTATTTCCACCAAATTTTCCTAAATACACTTAATCTGTCCCCACTGAGAACAAAAAGAGTTAGATCAATAACTGCACCTTGGCTAACAAAGTGCACCAAGCAACTGTTAATAAAAATGGTCATGCATGGAAAACATGGACGCAAAAAAAAAACCTAATCATCCCTACAAGACTATAGATATCTAAGGAATCTAGCTAAAAAAGTATATTTAATGACAAAAAAGTTTATTTTGAAGACTTAAAAAACACAAATCAAAACAGTCCTAAACTCTTCTGGCAGTCCATAAAACAACTACTCACACCAGGACAAACTTCAACACACCTCAGCAACAAATATCCCAGAGAATATAGCAACACATTTCAACTCCCACTTCATAAACTCAATCTTGTCTCTCATCAAACAAAATGCTTCAGCAACTCACTATCCCAGAACCCCAAACTAACAGTACATAGTTCAGTCTTAACACAGGCCCTAAGTCAGCAATAAAAAAATACTTACAAAAACTGAAACCTACCAGACAAGCTGCTGGTGAAAGAGGACATGCAGACGGTTGGTGTGAAAGAGCATGATGCAGAGGGCAGGAAAAAATAGAAACAGATGATCTGCTGTGGTGACCCCTAACTGGAACAGTCGAAAGAAGATGACGATGATGAATCTCTAAAAAAATAGCAGAAGCGATGGTGTTCCCTGTCTCCATTCCAACAAATAGATTGATAAAAGAAAATGATATCTGCAATATCTGGAAAATGCCATACATCATACCTCTACTTAAAGGTGGCAACTCTACTGACCTAACCAAATACAGACCAATTGCCATCATCCCACCACTAAGAACCTAAACAAATGCATACACTCCCAACTAATCAAATGCCTAACTGACCAGAACCTTCAGTCTCCCATTCAACATGAAGTCTGACCTTATCATAGTACTACAACTGCGTCCTTAGGTCTACCAAAACCGTCAATGAACTTCAAAATAATGGCAAACTATTCTCAACTGTCTTCCTTGATCTATGGAAATCATTTGATACAGTTGCACGCCAAAACTTCTTGATGAACTTGCTTCTGTATGTTTTAATGTTCAAGCCCTAACTTGGTTTCATGGCTATCTATCTAATAAGATGTTAAATGGTACCAGTAATGCTCAAATTTTCTTCCAGTCTCAGTCACATCCCCCAGGGATCAATTCTAGGACCCCCTTCTCTATAATATCTTTATCAACAAGCTACTCTCTGCCTCAAAACAAGCAACTATAATACAATATGCAGATGATGTTGCACTCATCTGTTCTTCTCAGATGCTATCCTCCCTGCAAAATATCACCCAACAAGCCTTCTTATCCACCAAATCTTGGCTAGATAACTCAGACCTACTTGTAAACCCCCAAAAGACAAAAGTAATGCTATTTGCCCTAACATCTGCCAACAAAACATTAATTCCACATTCTATCATCTAGTAACACAAAACTAGAATGTGTTTCTCAAACCAAACTCCTCAGAATATTAATTGATCATCTCAGATACTATCACCCCCTCCTTCAAGCCGTCAAAATATAAATAAATAAACTGGAAACTAGGCTTCCTCTTAAGGGAAAAAACTTTTCTTACTGACCACTCCAGAAAATCAATAACAAAAGCATACCCACTCCTATCCCTGCTTTATGCATCACCTATCTTTACTAATCTCAACTCTACTCTAAAAAGCAAACTAGATATGGCCTACAATAAAATTGTCCCATCTGCTGCATATGCCCCCAAAAGACTCACCACACAGCATACCTCTAAAATATCTCATAAATGGCTTGAACTTCCAAACTACTTTAACTTCTCACAGCTGACTATAGCCCACAAACTACTATACTGCCCTGAAAACTGTCAACTCAACTCAGTCTTATAGTGCAACCAAAAACCTCACATCCAGCAACAAAACACCACAAAATCAAATAATTCTGCTGGTCTCTCACTTTATTCTTATTGTGTTACAAAAATCTGGAACTCCATCTCCTTAGAACGGACGCAAATAAACTAAATTTATTTAAAGCATCACTGAAAAAACACTTATTGGACAACTGGCTGCTCCATCATAGTATATAAATATTACTCATAAACACCTTTCCCCTTACATGTATTGCTAACCTCCTTCTAACCCATATATAGGTTCATAGGTAGGTACTTGGCTATTGGGCCTAGGGCCTATGTAAGCCTAGCCAAATGGTACCCTGGCTTTTACCACCCAAAAAAAAATATTTTCCTGTGCCCCTGTCAAGCAGAGCCATAGAAGTGATCCATGGGGTGAAGTTCCTATCTCCCATCCAATCATCAAGATTTTTCTTGAGTGCTAATTAGGAGCTTTGTTTGATATAGATAGATAGTTTGTTCCAGAGTATGGGAAGTCTCTGGGACAGGAATTTATCCCTTCATCATGTTCTGTTTATTGTGGTGACAAGGTTTAGGTCCCTAGAGTGTGTAGCTTGGAGTGATTGGGGTTTCTTTACTTGGAGCATGTCCGACAGCTCTGGGTTTGACATAGCTTTGTATGTTAGGCAGAGATCGCCTCTGAGTAGGCGATATGCGACAGAGTAAAGCTGGAGGTTTTTGAGACGGTCTGCATAGGGCATTTGTTTGAGGCCGGTAATCATCTTTGTGAGGTATTTCTGTGGCCTTTCCAGTTGTTGTAGATGTCTTGTGAGGTGCATACCAAAAGGGTTGTTGTACTCTATAATGGGTCTAATGAGTGATGAGTAGAGGGGAACAATGACCTCTTTTTTCCTGGATGAGAAACCTTTTGTGATGAGGTGTGCCACATAGGATTTCCTGACTACTGTGGCAATGTGATTATCAAACGAGAGACTACTGTCCACCTGTTTCTTTCAGTGTTAAGTAGACTACCGCCTATGTGGTAGTTCATGGGTACAGAGTTTTTACCAAAAGGGATGACAATGCACTTTTTGGCATTGAGCTTGAGGCCATGGCTTTGACACCAGACATCTGTCTCAGTGAGGCCCTTTTGTAGGATGTCCATTAGGAGTTTTGATTATGGCTCCTAGTTTGCAGTCATCTGTGAACTTTGTTAGCCAAAGATCTTCTGTGTTAGCCTGTACTTCTGAAAAGTAGATATCAAACAGGAGAGGACCTAGAACTGAACCCTGTCCATCCTTTCCCTATCCCTCTCTCACCTAACATCTCTGTCTTTGCACCATTGTCTCATGTTCCACTACACACTAAAGTTCTCTCATTCCCTCTAGTACAGCTCTTTTCAGTGTGTATCTTAACTCCCAGTGGGTGTAGCTTGAGCCTTTAAAAATGAAGTTATCACCTTCATACCTCTCAGCCTCTTAGAGCAAAAAGTCTGGACAAAGCCTAAAATGATGGGGGGACAAATAGGGACAGATTTTAAATATTGCTCTTACAAACTTAGAAAGTTGACAGAATAATAGGTTTTGCATTAGCATGAATTTTCTGAAGGATGTGGAGTCTTAAACTCAAATGTTTGTCATTATTTAATTACTTCAATCCTCAGCTATTTGCCAGAAAAGTACAGATTTTAGGAGGAACACACCAAAAATATGAGGCAAAAATTTGTTACTTCTGCAAAACTCTGTACAGTTAAGAGGTCTGATCACCTTACAGTTCTAACAAATACTCATTGACAGAGGTAAAATATCAGTACAGTTGTGTTTTTCATCATGTATGTTTCAAGATAAAATATTCTGATGCCTTTTATGTAGCATGGTTTTAGAATTATTAATGCAAGTATGAACAAGCAATATTCTACGCCTAGAGGCACAGTAGGAGGTAACTGAAAAAACACTGGTGGCGCACTCGGCTGTAATAAGTTGTGACATTTCATCCTAATGTACTTCAGACATCTTCAAAGTAACTTTATTTTCAATTTTAGTGTATACTATGTTTGACATTTCAAATGTCGATTCTAAGCTGTACACACATATCTGATTCACAATGAAAAATGCCACAATGTTTTTAATATATGTATGTAAATGCATATCTTCTGTATTTTGTAATTGTAAAAACTGCACAGCTTTTTTTTATTTCTTCTACAATGAAAAACTCCTATTTTACTTTAGGCATTTTGCAATGTTCTCTCTACTTAAATCTCTAATAACTGTGGAGCTTTTCTTCCTGGGTCTCCACTAAAAATGGGATCAATCCCAGTCAGACTTTTCTGGTAAAGAAAGATAAAGAAATAAATAATACATATTAAATCATCTGCTAACTAGATTGGCTGTTGAGAAATTCTTAAAGATTGTAGGGCATTTTGAGTTCGGCTTTTATAGTGAATGCAAAACGTGCTCAAGTGCTACCTGTGATGGGGCATTTATTTGCGCAGTGCATAATTGTGCTGTCTGTGATAACCAGGTCTATTAAAGATGGACCCGTGATAGGAGAGTGTACTATCTGATCTACAGGTTGCATTTATGAAATCTAGGAAACACTGTTCATACTTCGTTGTGGTAGTTTTGTAAGCCTTTTTGTTACTGGATAGATAATTGAAGTCCCCAATAATAATAGTGTTGGGTTTAATCATGAGGGACTGGAGCTTGTTTAGACAATCTTAATGGATTATGGATGCCATACAAGGGGTTCTGTATTTGGCTAGGATATGATAAGGGGTCTTATATATGGTTACAAGACACTGGGGGAGGGGTTCGTGCAATGGGCTTACATCCCCTCAATTCCAGAAGGGACATTCCCTCCAAGGAGCTTTGCCCCTCCCCTTGTAGATTAAGTGGTGGTTTCCCTGACCTGCAGCAGATACGTTTCATAACTATGTGTGCCTCTGAATACATGTAAGCCCCACAATTCCCCTGAGAGAGGCAGGTGGGCCATGTCCCTTACTCTTTTACTTGAGCCTGTCTATACCAGTGCTGAAGCTGCTAACCAAACCCCACTCACCTGGGCTTTATCCCTGTTTGACACAGCCAGCTTATATTATTTTCTTTTAATGTGGATGTTTTAAGATTAAATAATTTCTAAAACTGCTATCTGTTAATTTCTAACCTGTTTATATTACATTTTTGACCCACCTGCACCAGTGACTATCAGAACTGTATTGGTCTATTCATTCCCAATTCCCAACATATTAGGGCACCAAAAGAGGGAGGTTGGAGCCAGGGATCTCGGCCATCATCTTCTGGGGTTTAGAAGATTTTTCTATGCTCCTAGCAACCTTCTCTCCCCTGCATGTATTGCAAGGTACAGTGCCCACTGCTCTGGACCCCTGTGTGGGTGCAGAGCTCCATATCTGTGATTCCAAATAGCATGCAAGTGCAGCCTTTGGTGGGTGTGCATTACCAAGAGTCCTCTTTTACAGCTTGTGTAGTCCTGAGTCTTCCCACTGGTGATTTTTTTCTGGCAGTGCTCTATCAATACCCACATCCTCCTCTATGTGGGATCAGTGAGCCAGGCTCAGACACTCAGTCCCATCCCTCCTGGCTCGCTCTTGCAGTGTCCAGGATTCTACTTGAACCTGGGTCACTGCAGGCCCTAGAAAAGAGACAGCTTAAAGCTACATTAGCTATTCAGAAACATGTCACTCAAACAACTGCCACCATCTTGTCCCTGTATCATATCCTGGAGCACCACCAGAGCTTCACAAGTAATAAATGTTTATAAATGCGCACATAGGTGGTACAATGTCTGGCTGAAATGATGAGAGAGGTTGTATTGTGGGAGGCCTAGGGTGGATTTGGACCACGTGTGCTTCACAAGTTTTTTTCCAGAATCAGAAATGAACATTTCTCTTACAACAGGTGTAACTTAATACTAGGAAATGTTTCATTAATAGGTAATCTTTCAGCACACAGCTAGAACTTTTCTTTCAGATTTACAACTTCTGTGACATTTCTACACCTTGTCTACATCATTCAAACCTTGTCAGGCATTAATAAATTGTCAGTTAATTATAATACATCTGTAAAACATCTGTCAGATATTTCATTCATGCTTTTGTCATTCCTCCACAGGTGATTCTGTGTTCATGGATGATGAAGCCAAGTTGAGGGAATATGTATTAACACAAGATGGGCTAATTTATACTGGAACGGATAAACGCATCAATTCAATGCCCTGGAATTTTGGACAGGTATAGTAATGAGAATTTTATAATATCAATTCATCTTATTTTGTTGAGTGGTTACTAAGGGAAACAGACTTGATATATAAGCAGCTACAGGCTTTAGTACCCTATTTTAGTTTCAGATGGGCTGCCAGATATCTCTGAATATAGCTAAAGGGGTTGTGGATCTTTTCAAAATGCAGACATATAGTTCACTAGGAGGTCTTCAGTGTGTACATATCTGACAGTTTACTTTTAATAAGAAGATTAAAGAATAAAGAATAAGTTTTTGAACATGTACTTCATGACTGCTATATAATGCTCACACATGTATGTATGTGTGACTGCATATTGTCTGTATGTGTGCATGTGTGTTTGTGTATGTCTCTCTCTCTCTCTCTCTCTGTCTGTCTGTCTCCTTTATATATATATATATATATATATATATACATACATATACACACACACACACACATATATATATATATATATATATATATATATATATATATATATATATATATATATATATATAGACACACACACGTTAGTTGAAATCAAGCTTTATACAGTGTAGAGTTCAATGTAGTATATGGGAAAAGGAATGATTTACTGAAAAGGTGGTGGTTTTGAAAATATGCAAGACTGATTACAGCAAGTTGTGTGTATGTGCTAGTGTTGGCAGGACAGAGTTATGGTTAGGTAAGGGGATAGATTTAGGGTTTTTCCTGACTGGTAATGGGTGTTCTATGTCCTTTTGGCATGATAAGTGGTACTATTAATAAAAACTACAAGAAAAATCTGTGTGATTCCTTAGAACATCTTGCATTAGAGGTGACATGGGATATATGCAAATGACTCACATCAGTACATCATAAGTGGACTGTTTGGCTAACCTCTGAAAACACAGGGTTGTTGTACCAGCTGATATCCATAACCATTAGGGTGTCTGCAAAATATCTTAACTAACAAACTAAAACAATGAGTAACAAGGTCACACAAGCTTGGCTAGATTTCTCATGTAGTTTTTACTGATTGGTTTGTCTGTGTGACCTTGTTAGTCATTGTTTTAGTTTAATTGGGATATTTTGCAGACACCCTAATGGTTATGGACATCCCAAACAGTCCATCTATGCTGTGCTGACAAGGTCATAAGAAGGCTGAAAAACATGCTAGTGGGTTTGTGGGTTTGGTTCTTTATTGGAATCAATTTATGCAAAAAGGGGTTCTAAGGAATCACACCGTGGATAGATTTCTCATATAGTTTTTACTGATTGGTTTGTCTGTGTGACCTTGTTACTCATTGTTTTAGTGGTACTGTTAGGGAAAGGGTTTTACATAATGTAATGTGTAGGGTTAGGAAGCCGCGGTGGTACAGCGGTAGTGTTGTTGCCTCACAGCAAGAGGTTCTCCTGTTCGATTCTCAGCTGGAGTGCCTTCTGTGTGGAGTCTGCATATCCTCCCCATGGTCGAGTGGCCTCCGAAAGACATGCGTGAATGGGCATGCCTTCGCTGAAGGTTTGGCGTTGGGCTGGTAACTCGGCACCATAAAAATCTACTGCCAATCATTAGTAGACCGGAGTTCCGCTGTGGCGACCCCTAACCGGGAAAAGCCAAAAAGACAAACAATGTGTAGGGTTAGTGGAAGAGGTAGTGTAGGGTTAAGGTTATGGTTAGCAGCTATAAGTAAGGTGGTACTGGGTGGTGAAGCCATTGTTCTGTGATTCTCTCATTTTGTGTGTCACACATTTGTGTCTTTACTCTTTTGTGGTCACTCCATTCTGTTTCTCACCTTAGTATGTTCTGCCAAAGGTGACATAATCATAAGTAAGTGTGCACACAGTACAGATGTTACTGCATACTCAAGGGTGTTGTCTGGGCATGTGCCTTACACTCCCTTGTCATGCAGTAATATCTGTACCATGCACACACCGAGTACTTTATTGCACATATGAAATTGGCATCTGTATTTTTTTGTAGTTTGAATTTCACATGTATTAGTTTATGCATGATACTTATATATTTAGAAGTGTTTTTTATAGTTTATCTACCCATTTTAAATAATTGATAGCTGTACCAGGTTATTGTAATTGTTTAACTGTATGCAAATCTGATGTTATTTTTCAGGGTAGTCATATAAGGAACTCTAGCCCTCAAACATGTCTGTTTTGCCTAATGATCTGCTGTCACAGATTCCTAAGGACTCTGGGAAGTAACTTGCCCGATTCTTGTAGTTTATACCCCCAAAAGACACCCTGTTCACTCTCTACCTACTCCTCATTTGTTCTGGTGTCTGTCCTCTACTTTCCACACACTCTACCCTTCCTTTATTTTCTTTGTGAAGACTTTAGCAAAGTATTCATTCAGTACATCTACTTTTTTCCCGTCTTTCACAATTCCCCTCTCATCTTTGCCCAGCTTGAAAAGGTCTCTCCCTTCTTTCAAACTTTGACTATTATTACAGAGACCACTTTATAAACAGGAGCTTACTTTACTGAATACCTCACCTGAGTTTTGGAAGATGAAGATGAAAGAGTTCAGATAAGGAGGCTAATATTTCAGTAGCACAATGCTTCATAACTATGCATACTGCTTTCTAGGTAACACAGATTTAGAAGTATTTACAAGAGTAATTAATTTGGTAGTAAGTCTAAGAACAAAGAGGCATGGATATGCAAGTATTAATGCCCCCCCCTCCCCACACACACACACACACTCACACAACTTTCAACCAGTAGACATCGAGAATCTCGGAAAGGTTCTTGAAAAATGAGTACATCTGGACAAAACTCTGCATATCTAATTAGCAGGATATTTGCATGTCTAATGTAACTCCTCCCCACTCCCGAATGATTGTGGGGATACCACCACTCAGAAAAGTAAGCTTAGAAAAGAGAAGTGATGAAATTATACAAAATCTAAACAGATTGTTTTATTCAGATTAAGCATAATTCCTGAGTTGGGGTCAAACACATGCACATAAGCACACACATGTTTATATATATATATATATATATATATATATATATATATATATATATATATAGTTTCACTTCATAATCTCGAAATGCTGAAATCTTGAATTTCTGCATTTTGAAACTATGAAGCCAAACCATTCACAATCCCGAAACCCACAATTACGAATCGCACAATCACAAACATACATACACCATGCACCACATAACACACACACCATTCCACCCACAGTGCACAAACCACACAACCCTACACTACATATAAGCAGGGGGCAAGCCCCCCTGCACCCCCTCATGTAGGGGGCTGTGCCTCCCACACCCCTACTTATATATACCAACTTCAAGATCGCACATTACGAAAAAAAAAAACTCACACCACAGCATTCTACACTCGCTCACACACAAAATACACATCACACATACACAAAAACCAACAAATCCAACACTCGCACTCATACTTACACCTCCCTACCCTTACCCACACATACAACATACAAAAACACACACAAACACTCACTTACCTTCAGTTTCAGACACCATACCAGCCAAACACTTCACACAACATACCAGAAATGCATAAGCACGGATTCGAGATATTCGAATTCGCTCTTATGCACTTTCAGCATTCTGCATTTTCAGCTTCATGGTCTCGGAGATTATGAAGTGAAATTATATATATATATATATATATATATATATATATATATATATATATATATATATATATATATATATATATATATATATATATATAAAAGTGTGTGTGTGTGTGTGAACATATTCTGCGTCTTTAAGATTACTATAAAGTACAGGCCATATTACATTGATAGCAGCACTATGTGCTAAAGAAAAGTCCAGGAAGAGCTACAAAGTGTACTCCAGGGCTCCAATGACCTCTCACAAATTGTATTACATAAAATAAAGGTTGAAAAAATAGACTATGGGCTTTTAACAAAACCTGTTATTGTTCAGCTTTACTGTAGTTTACAGAAACTTAAAAACAGCAGGATAGGGGCTGCTAAAAATTAAAAATGCTGTTTGGAGTCCTGTACCCTACATGATTATAGGTGTTCTAAAATTCTTGCACACCTTCTACTACTTAAATGTGCATACAAATCTAATACAAATAATTTTTTTCCTTTAAAACACAGATAGCATGCTTCTATAACAAATTATTTATTTTCCTTTTCATTTTGAATCATATATAAATATTAATAAATGTGGTAAGCATTTCCATAAATGTGAAAATCAGACAAAAGTCCATAAAGGATCACAAAAATAAAAAAAAACTCTGTTGCTAGTGAGCAGAATGCTTTACTGCCAGAATGGCATTTGCTCTTAGCCTGTGTCACCTGTCTTAAGGCGGACACTTCACTACGTAAGAATCGGCAAGTTCCTTAACAGCCATCTTAATAAAGAGTCTTTCCACCCACACTGTCAGCTATATCCATATATGTGTTTTGTGTGTGTGCAGGATTACCACCTGTCCCACTTTGTGAGGGACAGTCCCTCTTTGGGCAGTTGTGTCCTGACAAAAATTATTAAAAATGGCAAATGTCCTGAGATTGTAGGACATAATTATTTCCTATATTTTATGTAATAGTTGCATAAAATAGTTATTCTGTATCTAAAATACCTAAATGATATAAGAAACAGAACAAGCAACTAAAATGCTACAAGAATAAGCTTTTATTTAGGCAAAAAAGTTAAGTTCTGTCCTTTGTACTGACCGTGGGTATGTGTCGGCCTGTAAAATCTGATGTTTGTACGGAAAATGTACCAATTTGGCCATTTGAAAAGGTGGCAACCCTATGTGTGTGTGTATGTGTGTGTTTTGTATGTGTGTGTGTGTGTGTGTGTGTGTGTGTGTGTGTGTGTGTGTGTGTGTGTGTGTGTGTGTGTGTGTGTGTGTGTGTGTGTGTGTGTGTGTGTGTGTGTCTGTGTGAGAGTGTGTGTGTGTGTGTGTGTGCATGTGTGTGTGTGTGTGTGTGCGTGCGCGTGTGTGTGTGTGTGTGTGTGTGTGTGTGTGTGTGTGTGTGTGTGTGTGTGTGTGTGTGTGTGTGTGTGTGTTCGTCAAAGGGCTTTAAAAAAGATGGCGCACTAGCTTGACAAATCAGAAGTTAAAGGATAGCAGACTGCAATTTTCTTGGACTACATTTAATTAAATCAGAGTATCAGTACATAGTTGGTTAAGTTGTCTCTACAATTTATTGACAGAGACAGGGAAGAGGGATGACTTGGTTGGCCAAATAGTACTTATCTGCCATTGGAATTTTTTTCTGTAGAAGCATTACAGTACCAGAGGGTGCTAACAGCATGGAGCACCTTTATATGTGGCATTTCATTATTCTTACAGGAAATAATGAGAACATTCAGAGTAAAGAAAATATGTTAAAAGTACATATATAACCTAGTTACTGACACATGTAGTGTGTGCAAGAGTGTTTGCTTGCATAGTAGTACAGCTGTACTAGGCCTGTGGCTGTACGTCAGCAGGCCAGAATGGCCTACAGTTAGGTCTGAGTTTGAGCTGAAAACTGGTTCCAGCTTGCATAAGGGTAAGTTACAGAACAGTGAATGAAGCATGACAAGGTTTTTAAGAAGCTTCTTCCTCTGTTTTATTAATTACCCCCCTTCCCCCGTATTCCCTTCCTGTTCTTGTAGTGCTCATTCTTCGCTCAGTTAATAAGTTCAGTAACTGGGTTTGTGATAGTTAATCTTTACTCTGTTCGTATGTGTAAGGTCGGATGTACTACTTGCTCATCAGTAACAGTCTTCCTACGTGGAGAAGTGAAGTACCCAGCATTCCAGTGAGGTAAAAATAAACTGTGGATGCTTGCCAGCATGTTTTTTTATCTAAAGGCTATACTCTGTTTTCCAGATTAATTAATCTTGCTATTATGAGGAATATTACAGTATACCTAAATCAGTTTAAACTTAAAATAAGTAACCATTTTATCTGCCCAGTGATGAACCTCTGTACATGAAGTTTTCTGTGTTTGAAAAGTGAATAAGCAAAAATAGTTTGATAAAGTAGAGTCGATTATCTGAACTAATCGAGACCTTGGGTAGTTCCAATAATCAGACTATTCAGATAATCAAACATACATGGAACCGGATTAAAAAGACTTCTAAAATTTTTTTTTTTTTTTTGCATGCAGGGAATACACTTTTTAACCATTCTGTGATTCCTGTTGACAATAAAGAGTATTTTTCACACATGAGCAGGCTACAAGCTCAAAAGACATGCACAAGCGAATATGTGTAACGTTTACATATTCAGACTTTATAATTTTTCCTACCCAAAACCTTTGGAAGACTGTATTCGGATAATTGACGTTTGGGTAGTCAACGTTGGGATTAATCGTCTGTCTGCTGTATTTGGCAGCTTGTCTTTTCATTTTCTTTTCTGCGTCAGGCGTCAGACATGGTTCTTCTGCTTATTTTAATGTGACTGCTTGCAGAATAAACAACACTAAGGAGTTAAGTTTATCCCTAAGCACAAGAAATATAAACCGTTTTTAATCGGAGCACTCCATGCTTCCTTAATAAGAATCCAGTTTATCAGAGTATGTTTTCTAGATGGCAAGTGACTTGCATCCATAAAAGTAAAGCTTTCAATGCTAGCAACAGATCAAAAAAGGTATTGGGTTACCAATAACAGAATACTAAATAAAAATGTTCCTTAAACAAACAATAGGTTCATAGATTAGTACTAGGTTAAGTGCCCTTGTGGGCCATTTTAAGCCTAGCCATTTACCCCATATCAGAATCAAACCCTGCACCTTGTGTTTGTAAGGCAGACACCTTAACCATTATGCCAACCTCCTACCCTAAATTTGAG
The DNA here is from genome assembly GCF_019279795.1 of Protopterus annectens. Classification (NCBI taxonomy): domain Eukaryota; kingdom Metazoa; phylum Chordata; order Ceratodontiformes; family Protopteridae; genus Protopterus; species Protopterus annectens. Next base: position 1,169,031,758 of record NC_056746.1, read on the forward strand.
ATATACCAATCAGTCAGTGCTTAGAAATTGTCTTATCTTCTTATTTTTGTGCATTTATTGCAGAAAAGAAATATGAAGCTGGGAATGTAGAAATTCTGGAGCACAAGAAACTATGGGGGATTTAATAAGCTGCCTCCAAAATATTTGTTGATTTAATTAAACAATGTACTGAGTAAATGATTTGCTGAGTTATTAAATTGATTTGTTCATAAAGATGTGATGTCAAAGCAAGGTACATTTACTTCTAGAATGATGGAAAGTTAAGGTGCCAGTGTTTTATTTAATTTCTTTTGAAAATAAACATAATGTTTGAAAGTTTTTCTGTTTTTTGTAACTTTTACAACTTTAATAGGTTCAATGGTGGCATATTTAGAGATTGGAGGTCTGAGGCAGAGTTTCCACATTGGGGTAGGGGTATGTGGGCTACAGGCCTCCTTGCTTAAATGCTTTAAACTTGGCTCCATATAGTTTTCAGTTGCAGAGGTCCCCTGGGATGGTTGAACTGTTTGGTTGGTAAAGGTGTGCAGTGAGCAATCAAGCTTCAGTAAACCAATGTGGACTCAATTAGTACTATTCATAGGTAAGGAATTGCATTAACCTGTGTTTGTTTAGTTTATCTAGGCAAATTATATACTGAATATGATTATGAATGTTGAGAAAGACATGCATGCAGGAATGTTCTTCATTTTCATGAGTCATGGGCAGCCTAAGGACTTCAAGACCAAGTTGACAACACATTAAAAAAGCAGTATCAGTTTAATTCGCACTTCTTATCCTTTTGTCCATGTCCAGATACCATGTCATTTGGCCTCATGAATTTGTATAGCTTTATATAAATTTCACTGCACGTATGTGTGTGTGTGTGTGTGTGTGTGTGTGTGTGTGTGTGTGTATATATATATATATATATATAAGTATATATAAGTATATATACATGTAAATAGATAGAGATGAGTAGATGGATAAATAGACAGACGGGTAAACTATTAATTCATTGTGCTCATTTATGACACTGAATGGTGCACACCAATAGTTATCCCACTCCACAAAGGTTGAGCCACCACGGACCCCGGGAACTACCGCCCCATTAACCTGATGAGCCTGGTCTGCAAGGCTATGGAACATATCATCATGGAACTTATAAACAATGACATTGGTAATCTCCAAACTCTGGACCCTACCCAGTTCAGGTTTGTAAAAGGCAGATCATGTCTCCTAAACCTGATAGACTTCTTTTAAGCGGTCACCAAAGCTGTAGATGAGGGTAAGGTGGTTCACGCAGCCTATCTAGATCTCGCCAAGGCTTTCGACACCATCCCCCACTCTGGAATTATAGATAAACTCACTAAACTAGGTATAAATCCCTATGTTACAAGATGGGTTGCCAACTGGCTCACTGACAGAACCCACACTATGAAAGTAGCAGACTCTAAATCTAACTTCAGACCAGTGACAAGTGGAGTACCACAGGGTTCAGTCCTAGGTCCTCTCCTGTTTGGTATCTACTTCTTTGATGTACAGGCCAACACAGAAGGTCTTTGGCTAACAAAGTTCACAGATGACTGCAAACTAGGAGCCATAATCAAAACTCCTAATGATGTGGACATCCTACAAAGGGGCTTCACTGAGACAGATGCTTGGTGTCAAAGCCATGGTCTCAAGCTCAATGCCAAAAAGTGCATTGTCATCCCTTTTGGTAAAAACTCTGTACCCATAAACTGCCACATAGGAGGTAATCTACTTAACACTGAAAGTGTGATAAGAGACCTTGGGACACAGGTGGACAGTAGTCTCTCCTTTGATAATCACATCGCCACAGTAGTCAGGAAATCCTTCTACATGGCACACCTCATCACAAAAGGTTTCTCATCCAGGAAAAAAAGAGGTCATTGTTCCCCTCTACTCATCACTCATTAGACCCATTATAGAATACAACGCCCCTTTCGGTATGTACCTCACAAGACATCTACAACAACTGGAAGGGCCACAGAAATACCTCACAAAGAGGATTACCAGCCTCAAACAGATGCTCTACACAGACCGTCTCACAAAACTCCAGCTTTACTCTGTCGCATATCACCTACTCAGAGGCAGTCTCTGCCTAACATACAAAACTATGTCAAACCCAGAGCTGTTGGACATGCTCCACTTAAAGAAATCCCAATCCCTCTGAGCTACATGCTCTAGGGACCTAAACCTTGTCACCACAATAAACAGAACATGCTGGAGGGATAGATTCCTGTCCCAGAGACTTCCCATACTCTGCAACAAACTACCTATCTGTATCAAACAAAGCTCCTCATTAGCACTCTTCAAGAAAAATCTTAATTGTATGAGAGATAGGAAATTCACCCCTGGCATTACTTCTGTGGCTCTGTTTGATGGGCACAGGAAAATAATTTTCTTGGGTGGCAAAAGCCAGGGTACCGTTTGGCTAGGCTTATATAGGCCCTAGGGCCAATAGCCTAGTACCTACCTATGAACCTATTTATCATTGCTGGCTCAGCACTTATCAGAATTTCCAAGAACGCCTAGCTCTGGTTATGAAGTGTATAGTATGCACCATTAAGGCCATCCCTTTCATATTAACAAGTTTGTCAGCATTCCTTACATTTTTTAACATGTAGCACAATATCACATTTGATTGACTTGCAATTTCTCAACACATGGAAATTTCTGTAAGGGAAGTTTCATGTGAATTTCAGTGCCAATAAATGTTTAGGCCTTATGAAACACAAGCTATATTTGATCATGCATTACATCACCTGTGCAGAAAAACAGTCTTTAACTTTTATTGCACTGAGATTCTTTGCTACGCAGATGAATTTGAAGGCAAACTTAGAGCATCAACTCCTTTGCTAATGGGCTAGTATCTTGCTGTGTCATGGTTTTAACAGACCAGAGTACTGTAGCTTTCATAAGCGACAGATAAAGATATAAGTGGTAGAAGCCAACTTCTCCCACAAACCCAGAGTCTTCATAGACACAGATATACCGTATTGCAGGGCCCCTGCTTTTCAGAAGCTGGACTGTTTTTGCCTTGTACATGTACATGTGAGAGTGTTGCTGTACAGGGATCTCCGTTGTACATGTGAGAGTGTTGCTGTACAGGGATCTCTGTTGTACATGTGAGAGTGTTGCTGTACACGGATCTCCGTCTTCTGCTGACATTTATCTCCTCTCCTGTGAACAGTCATACTGCCATTTCTTTGTGATTATTGCTTCCTGCCTGCTGATCCGTATCTCTTCCTACAGTCATACTGCCATTTCTTTGTGATTCTTGCTTCCTGCCTGCTGATCCGTATCTCTTACTACAGTCATACTGCCATTTCTTTGTGATTCTTGCTTCCTGCCTGCTGATCCGTATCTCTTCCTACAGTCATACTGCCATTTCTTTGTGATTCTTGCTTCCTGCCTGCTGATCCGTATCTCTTCCTACAGTCATACTGCCATTTCTTTGTGATTCTTGCTTCCTGCCTGCTGATCCGTATCTCTTCCTACAGTCATACTGCCATTTCTTTGTGATTCTTGCTTCCTGCCTGCTGATCCGTATCTCTTCCTACAGTCATACTGCCATTTCTTTGTGATTCTTGCTTCCTGCCTGCTGATCCGTATCTCTTCCTACAGTCATACTGCCATTTCTTTGTGATTCTTGCTTCCTGCCTGCTGATCCGTATCTCTTCCTGCAGTCATACTGCCATTTCTTTGTGATTCTTGCTTCCTGCCTGCTGATCCGTATCTCTTCCTGCAGTCATACTGCCATTTCTTTGTGATTCTTGCTTCCTGCCTGCTGATCCGTATCTCTTCCTGCAGTCATACTGCCATTTCTTTGTGATTCTTGCTTCCTGCCTGCTGATCCGTATCTCTTCCTACAGTCATACTGCCATTTCTTTGTGATTCTTGCTTCCTGCCTACAGTCATACTGCCATTTCTTTGTGATTCTTGCTTCCTGCCTGCTGATCCGTATCTCTTCCTACAGTCATACTGCCATTTCAGTGTGATTCTTGCTTCCTGCCTGCTGATCCGTATCTCTTCCTGCAGTCATACTGCCATTTCTTTGTGATTCTTGCTTCCTGCCTGCTGATCCGTATCTCTTCTTGCAGTCATACTGCCATTTCTTTGTGATTCATGCTTCCTGCCTGCTGATCCGTATCTCTTCCTACAGTCATACTGCCATTTCTTTGTGATTCTTGCTTCCTGCCTGCTGATCCATATCTCTTCCTACAGTCATACTGCCATTTCTTTGTGATTCTTGCTTCCTGCCTGCTGATCCGTATCTCTTCCTACAGTCATACTGCCATTTCTTTGTGATTCTTGCTTCCTGCCTGCTGATCTGTATCTCTTCCTACAGTCATACTGCCATTTCTTTGTGATTCTTGCTTCCTGCCTGCTGATCCGTATCTCTTCCTACAGTCATACTGCCATTTCTTTGTGATTCTTGCTTCCTGCCTGCTGATCCGTATCTCTTCCTACAGTCATACTGCCAATTCTTTGTGATTCTTGCTTCCTGCCTGCTGATCCGTATCTCTTCCTACATAGCAGGTGGTGTCTGACCATTTGTGTTCCCTCAGAGGAAAATTACCTTTTAGTGAGTGATATCCCACCCAGAATGTGCAATAATTATAAGTCGTAAGCTGGCATCCATTCCAGCCTCCGGTATGCTATTCTCCTGGTCTTCACAAAAGGATGTGCTGTAAGACATTATGCACTGATATATCATTGGAAAGAAATGTCCAGCACAGGGTGATTCCATCCTTGTTTGACCTTTGAACAACCCATTTGTTTTCTAAAGTTGTGGCATTCATATACCAGATAGACATGCTGGGTCTGAGATTACAGAGAAGTGTATGGTTCAGAAAACTTTACAGTCAGACCTTCCATTAAAATTGTGTCACAGGGAGCATGCATGTAAACATATAATAGTACAAAAAACTACAATTTAATAGATTTTATGTTCAGACTCTATTAAACTTACCCAAGAGATCAAAGTCAAAAGCCATCCGTCTTCCATCCAGATGGAATCCTTATGATAGACAGTCTAAAACTGGAATCCTTATGATAGACAGTCTAAAAAAGGTTGCATCCATCTATCTCTTTAGTAAAAGAAAAACAAGCTTTAAGTAATCTCAGCATAAAATAAGCTTACAATATGCTTAATTATCATGTTGACATTTCCAGACCAACGTATACCAAAAAGAAGTAAGATTTGGAAAACTAGATAGCATAGAAGAGTGATTGTTGGAATCCAGAGGAGTACGCACACACACACACACACATGCACACACACACACACACACACACACACACACACACACACACACACACACACACACACACACACACACACACACACACACACATTTCTCTGTCATCATCTGTTTTCTGAGCAAAACCATTACTTCCTGCTTTACAAGGGTTCTTGTTCTTTTGCAAATCATGCTGAAGATAACTCTGTGTTTTACTTTTTTCTGTAGTTGTAGTAGCCTCTGTGTGCTTATGACCCATGACCTGGTTTTGCTTTGTGCACTTGGGCAACTGCTGAGGCTGTGGTTGAAGACTGTCAGTGCTGACTACAGATGGTTATTCATAGTTCACAGTGTACAGTCATGCAGGATTAACAGTGTAAATGGGGAGTGTATACCCTGCCATAGTTAATACACCCCCCATGCTTTGAGCCAAGCATTGTTGCTAGTAACATCCCTTTCATACTGTAGTAGTTCATACCAAATGTATGTTTATAATAAAGATCACAGTGCCAAATAATGCTTAGCAAACCAAACAATCTAAATGAAGCCTTGTAAAAGTTGGCTTTGTTTTAAAGTATGATAACAAAAACAGAAAGGTCATTGTTTGTGCTTGATGTTAGATTATTAATATGAATTAATCCCAGCTCCTCATGGGCCTAATAGAAATAATACAGTGTCATTTTCCATACTCAGCAGTGCATTCATGTGCATTGTCAAGGCTTTCTTAGTGAGTCATTACACATGTTCACATAGAAAATAAGGTGTATGTGGTACACAGAAAATTAACAAGTATTATTTTATTGCTGCTAAGTGTAATAACAGATACCAGTGAGGTAAAATGATAATAAGTGAAGCTTTGTTAGCTGCTTAGAATAATATTAATTATTTGTAGCTGATTCATTGTATGTTTAACTTTATTACATTATATTGCCGTGTACCATTAACATTGATGGTTATAATTCACTAGCTACTTTCACTTTCATGTCACAGAGTAACAATGTTTTGAGTTATTAGTCTGATTAACTCAGTAAAAACACAAAAAATATGATTTTCTTAGGTTAAAAAGTAAGTACATGTGCATTGGGAATTGGGATAAAGGAAGGGGTAGGGAGAATAATGGGAACATTTATGTATTTCAAGGAAATTAAAGAGTTGAATGGCAAAATCTTTCAGAGGAGATATTCAAAAACAAGGGAAACAGGAGAAGACAGCAAAAGAATAGTTCAGGGATGATGTCAAGAGAGTATTTTTACACAGAGGGAGTTGTGTGTGCATGAAACAGACCTCCTGAGGAATGTGGTGGAATCAAAAAGAACTAGTCATTACAAGAGTGCATGAGAGAGAAAAATAATCTCCAAACAGAATGTAAGAAGAAATGCAACAGTTAGCAAGCACTGGCAGCATTGCCAGGAGGCAGAAAAATGGACAGACTAGGTTGAACAAGTTGCTCAAGGTTATATATGTACCAGTTTTGTGATGACTATGCAGGCAATCTCAGAGACAAACTGTGAGAACAGGGGTGAACATAAAATGACTCTCCATGGTCTTTCTCTGAAAATTATTTTTCAAAAACTGTAACAAGTACAAATAATATGAAGTAGACATATTTCGTCTTCTGATTTTGATCTGAAGCATTTTCCAAAAAGCACAAGAAAACTATCAAATCATTCAAAAACTGTGTCCCTTCTTTAGTGTTTAAAGCAAATTTATTAAACACCATACATATATTGAAAATGTTACAATTCAAATTATTTTGGAAAGCAAGAATAATCAAACAATTAGATAACAATAAAAAATAACGTTAATGTTTAGTTATTTAGTCAAGTCTGATTTTTTTGTGAGCTCAACGATAAAAAACAAGGCCTGTCGACATCTGCTTAACCAGGCCTATCAACAACTACTTGATAACTGCTCCTTTACATTTTTGTAAATTTAAATTCATTACTTCAGTCATACTGTCTACCCATCATATTCTCAGATGCCCCTTCTTTTGTCTTTGATCTTTACCACATTAGTGTCTTATTGTAAACCAAAGTATTTGAGTTTGTTTTACTATTAGACCTTCCATTGAATGATTTGGCTGTTTTTCTTTAAGTATTGACTGAACTTATCTTCTTGCAGTCCATGAAATTCTTAGACATTTTCTCCAACACCAAAGTTCAAAAGCATCAATTTGCAGTTCACAGCCTTACTGCTAGTTCAGGTCTCACAGACGTTCTCACTGGAAAGAAAATGGCCTTGAGCATACAGTGAGATGTATTTCCTTAAATATTATCCATATTTGCCATAGCTTTCTTTCCAAGAAGCGTCATTTAATTTCAAGGCTGCAGTCACCGTCTGCAAAGACCTTTGATCCCAGGAAAATAAAACATGTCATTTCCTCCATTACTTCCATGTCTTTATATAGGGCGAGATGATATAATTCAGTATGTGTTTGTGTTTGTGTGTGTGTTTGTGTGTGTGTTTGTGTGTGTTCTTGAGAAAAAAGCCAACTTTTGCAGATTCTATGTTCTCCTTCAACAACAGGACCTCCAACTCTTCCTCACTCCCATCAGAGTGCTATCACAGGCATACCTGAGGTTGTCAATATGTCTTTCTTCAGAAATCCTGCCTGCTACTTTCCACAGCATCAGGCATTACTTCCCCAAGTCTTCAGCCAACACATTTGTAAATATTTTTAATATTTGTATTTAGCAGGGATATCAGCCTATAATTTAGTACATATTTTTTCTATTTTTTCAGCACTGCTATTGTAGCTTGATTCAGTTACTGTGGGACTCCATTGTTCATCCCTGCTTCATTCTGTATCACCTCCTCATTTCATGCCTTTATACAGAAGTCTGCACCAAACAATTTTACCCAGTAATCTTCATTCCCTTCAATGTGTTAATAGCCTTACACAGTTCATCTTTCCCTGGTACCTTATGTAATGATGACCTCCATTCCGCACACATCTTTCCCACTTTCCCTGGTACCTTATGTAATGATAACCTCCATTCCACATGCATCTTTCCCACATTCCCTGGTGCCTTATGTAATGATAACCTCCATTCCGCACACATCTTTCCCACTTTCCCTGGTACCTTATGTAATGATAACCTCCATTCCGCACGCATCTTTCCCACTTTCCCTGGTGCCTTATGTAATGATAACCTCCATTCCGCATGCATCTTTTCCCATAGCCAGTACTCTAAATTTCTCCTTCTCTAGCCAGTTAAATCTGTCCCATTACTCCCTATTTCCTGTAGCCTAGCTCTGTGATTTTCTTTCATCTCCTTACTTTCCCACTTCACTTCTCAGACTTTCTCCGCTCATCGTTCTTCAGCTACACTGTCTATAGCTCCTTCTGCGGTTTCCCCCATTGTCCCTCCTCTTATTCCTAAACCTCCTCACTCTGTGACACCTTTCATCTTCCAAGACCATACAACTGTCGCTCCATCTCATTCTCTGTACTCCATCTTCTCTCTTCTTCTCCTCCATTTTTAAAGTACCATCTCTCTCGAATCCTTCCTATCTTCTGTCCACATCCTTTCTTTCCATTCCCAGTTCTTAGCACATTGTACTTTCTCTAGATGCCATCTCAGCCCTAATGTACATGGTCTGTTAAGTATTGCTGTTTCATTTCAGTGCCCTTGATTCCCCTACCACTTCAGTCCCCATAATCCTTAAATTTAATCTGCTCACCTGATCTTCCTTCCTTCTAGAAAAGATGAAACCTTCATCCTCATGGTATGCAAATCTCCATATATCTACTTTTATAACATGTATAACATCACATTTGCTGCAATTTGCAAATAAATTCCAGTGCCCTAAAATGTTCAAAAGTTGTTATAACTTGTCTCAATTCCACCTCAAGAAGAAGCGACAGCAGTCTGACCAGGTCAGTATATAAACAATTTCTATTTAAGATGAACCAGAGGGAGCTGATCTAAGTTAAGCTATATACAGTTTAAGAATTGCATAATCAATTAAGTCCATATATATGTCAGCTACAACTGTCATAAAAGTACAGAAGATAGCAAAACATTATTCCCAACTTTCAGTCTTTGTCTGAATTCAGCATAAAGTTAAAATAATTTAATACCCAGACTTCAGTCTTCCAAGCCTTCACTTTTTATGAAGAAACGTACTCTGTGCTCAAAACTGGAAAGACAAACAGAAGTTAGGAAAGGGAAGGAACCCCCACCTGACTGAAATGCTTCAGATGGAAACTTGTGCAGGTTTAGTGGCTAGGTGTGTGTTCACAGGAGTAAGTTACTGAGTCACTTCAGGATCCATCAATGAACCACTGTCAACATCATACTCAGTTGAAAAGATTGCCAACAGTAACAAGCTGTGACAAGTTTTTTAGTAGGTTTGGAACGTAGCTTATAAACTTAGCTGCTTAAACATTGCACTGCAATACTTAAACTTAAATGAATCAGTAAGTCCTGGCTCCTGTACAGGTGACCATGCTGAAATTCCCTAAGCATCAGCTCCATGATTCATAAGATGCTGCAATGTAAAATGCTGATGAGTGTTTTCCTTAGAAAGACATATAAACCAAATTGGAACTGTTGGTGATTCCGTTGTGCTGGGAGATTTCTTCCTTCCTGTTTATATGACCTTGAAGTTGGAACATATAAGTTTGAGAGGTGGAGAGGGCTGCAGGAGGTGCAGGGGGATTTGACCTGTCTTAGTTTTCATCTTTTTGTTTTGAGCATTTGTATTCAGTGATGTGATGTCTAGGTATTTGGTGACTTGGGATTTCATAGTGGAACCATAAATACTAGGTTCTCTGTTCTGCTGTGCTGCCCACTGTGTTAATTTGCAAAGAATACATATCACAACATATGCTGCTCAAAAGATAAAAGTGATGGATGTTACTCTACCTTGCCCCAATCACATTTCAATATCTTAAATGCGTGTCAGCCAGATTCTTTTTCTTTTGCCTTTGGAGCAAATTACAGTACATTTGTGGTACTAGACAGGCAATATAGAGTTTATAGTCTAGTGTTTTGAAGGACAGTGGCAGACTTAAATTCACAAATGGGGGAGTCATTAAGGTATCAACCCAAGCATTTTAATTTTTCTATTTTCTGAAGATCTATAGCAGTAACATAGTTTATGCATCATATATTATAGTTATGTGGCTACATGGTGAAGCTGCTATAGTTACCCTATGTTATTATAAAGGCAGTTAGCTGTTAAGGCTACAGATTTCCATTTAGTAACTTTTACATCTCTTATCTCACCATGTGAAAAATTGTTTTTCACCTAATCAGTGGCAACAGAGATGTCAGATTTTGTTGTATTTACTTGGGTAGCTGCGGTTATAATCTAATATGGTTTACCCCAAAAAAACAAGGACACAGTTTGACTTGTACAGAGAGATTTTGTCACACTGTTTCTCAGAAGAAATAATGGCTGTCTTTTTACATTTTATCTATTCAGGTTGTGCCTTTTGACAATTGTATGAAATGTTAAAAAATACTTAACTCTTCAAAAATTATAAACATTAAAAAGAGGTTTTGTACATCTCTCTCTCTCTCTCTCTCTGCTTTAAATATATAAGTGCATCAACATAAAGCACATTGATGTTTCCATTGATTGACTAACATATATGAGTCTACTTTACAAGAATGAAAGACCACATTACCGAAGACAAGAAGGCCGAGACTCGAACTCCAAAACTTCATTTGAACAAACGTCCACATAGCCGACACTTTTCCAATGGCAAGTAACCAGCTGGCCAGCAAGGAGAAATTTACCCTTTTCCCCACTGTAGTGTGGTCCCAGAGTTGGTATATTTAGTTAGGGGCGGTGTGGGTTGTAGATGGTGCAGTGTATTTTCCTTTAGTTGTTGGCCTGGTTTTTACTTACCATTGGAAACATATTGGCTATGTCGTCAATTGTTCAAATGAAGTTTTGGAGTTCCCGTCTCAGCCTTCTCATCTTCGGTAATGTGGTCTTTCATTCTTGTGAAGTAGACCCACTATATATGTGTGTGTGTGTGTGTGTGTGTGTGTGTGTGTGTGTGTGTGTGTGTGTGTGTGTGTGTGTGTGTGTGTGTGTATTTATTATTCTAGTTTCCCTATTCTAGTTTCCCTATATGGCACTTTGTCATTGTGAAAGCACTGAGAATGACATAGCTATCATTGTGAAGCCTGTTGTGATGCAACTGGACTAATGTGTAATATGTTGACTTAGAAAAAACATACTATAACTGCCACCCCCTTCATAGTTTTCAACACTTGGGGCTTTATTGAGGGTTACAGGGAATTTCAGTCTCCACCTCCATTTGTAGCATAGAGTACTTATTTGTACTAATTTATATGTGAATGAGCTGAACTAGAAGAAAATGAACAGTAGGATTGCCATTTCTGAGGCATAGATAACATCATAAATACTGCATGCTATTTTCTGTCAGCCGAACAGAAATATCAGAATATTTTACAACAGCAGATGTGTGGTGAGGGGGTAATACTGTTTTGTTTACTGAATAGTAATATTGCTGCAGGATATGCTGGACAGTGCTACAAGATGAGAATTATTATAGTGAGGCATTGCATAACCAGTTAAAAGAGATATGACAGTAGTTAAAAATAAATTAATTTTTGGAAGTAATCAGAAGGGTTTGTTAACAAGAAAGCAGGACTCGAATCTCTTTATGGAAGAAAGTGTACACTGGACCAAACCTAGTTTGGTTTCGTCAAGGGCAGGTCGTGCCTACTCAACCTAATGGACTTCTTTGAGAAGGTCACCAAAGCAATGGATGAGGGCAAAATGGTTCACACTGCCTACCTTGACCTGGCTAAGGCATTTGACACAATACCCCACTCGGGCATTGTGACAAACTCAGGAGATTAGGTACAAACCCATATGTTACCCGGTGGACAGCCAACTAGCTCACAGACAAGATCCAGGAAGTTAGAACTGGGGCCAGTCACAAGTAGAGACGCTCTGAGATCAGTCCTTGGACTGCTCCTTTTTGGCATTTACTTTTATGAAGTCAAGACCATTGTCAATATTCTCCAGGAAGGGCTGACACAGACAAACAACTGGTGTCAGAGCCATGGACTAAAACTAAATGCCAAGAAATGCATAATGGCACCCTTTGGGATGTCATTCACCCCTGGTACTTATCATATTGACAGCACACCCCTTAAAGATGACCCAATAGTCAAGGACTTAGGGACACACATAGTAATCTAGCCTTTGACCATCACGAGTCTACAGTGGTGAAAAAAATTATTCTGTGTTGTACAGTTTATAAACAAAGGTATGGCATCTAAGTCCAAAGAAGTCATTGTTCCACTGTGTTCAGCATTCATCAGACATATCATTGAGTATAATGCCCCCTTTGGCATGTACCTAACCAAACATGTCCATCAGCTGGAACATCCACAGAGATTCCTCACTAAAAGAACACAGGATGTGAGTAAAACATTCTATGCAGGCTGCCTCAAGGCTCTATCCTTGTATTCTGTCTCCTAAAGGCTCTTAAGAAGAGATCTATGCCTGGCATAGAGGGCATTGTGAGACCCCACCCTGATGGACATCCTGCATATCCACAAAACAAACACCACCAGAATTACCCATTCTAAAGACTTAAACCTTTCCGGTGATATAAGTAGAACCTGCTGGAGAGACCAGTATGTATCCCAGAGACTACATCATGTGTGGAACAGGCTCCCCATCCATGTAAAGAAGAGTTCCTCCCTAACCCAATTCAGGTGCAACTTGGACAATTGGATGGTAAACAGGAAATTCATCCCTGGTTTGGCACTTATGCCTCTAATGCAAACAGGTAACCTGTAAATGGTTAATCTCCCAGGCCCCTAGTTGTAAATGTTTCATCCCCAAGCCCTTTCGTACACTTATTGAGGGTACCAGAACTTGTCAGAGATTTGGGATGTATAGCTAGGCTTAAAAAGGCCCTTGTGGTCATAAGCCTAGTAAACACCTATGAACCTATGAACCATCGTTTTACTGTCTTCCAAATATCATATAAAAGTTTTGATGAGCCAGAGTCCCATTGTTTTAGAAATCAAGGGGGCAGATAGAAAAAGTAGGAAAGGCAGCTGGGCATTTTTTGGTTCCAAACGTAAAAGAGTTAAATTATTACTGGTAGCCTTTTCAGGAAGGTTGAAAAGTTAAGATGGGAACTATTGGGAAGAGAATTTTATTTGGATTACATTAGATGTAGTGCACTTGTGTAGTGTTATCTGATAACAGGATGAGGCCAAGTATCAGGCACACATGTAAATGGTAATTCTTCATGTAGTTCACTGTTGCATTAATAACTCATGGGACTTCTGCTACACAAGGCCCACTGGCTGCCCTGGCTTCTATAATGTAGCACAACCAAACTTGATGCTATGCAGGTAGGTTGATGCATGGCCAAAACCATTCAAATGTACACCACAAGGCCAGCAGTATATTTCTGTTCTGGATCATATACTGCTGGCCTTGTGGTGTACATTTCTATAATGTAGCACCATCACCCATCTTGGCTGAGCAGAAGCCCTTCTCACCTGGATGTCAGGCCATCATTGGAATAAAAGGGGCATCCAACCAGGCTGCCTTCATTTATTTCTTGATGGGGTTTGCTCAAAAAATAATGCATTGTTCTGAAAGCATCATCAGTACACTGTTTAGAGATGGTTTCCAGAAGTGGCAGATAAGAGTTGTTGCTCAACATGGTAATTATCTATTTTTTGTATCCAAGTTGTATGATTGGTATCAATACCTTTCAGGCATTAAAGTCAGGTGTCAGACACTGAAAAAGTGAATAACTGAATTTTGTGAAAGGAAAAGGCTGGAGGCCCTCAGAGGTTTACCTAGAGAGGAAACATCTGTGACATGTCCGTGGTCCCTCCAACCCAAACCTCAGAGGCTAAGAAATCCCTTCTCTCTCTCTCTCTCTCTCTCTCTCTCTCAGATAAGATAGGGAGAGAGCTTCTCTCCTTGCATGAATTTAAGCTCTTATCCATTAATCCCATCACTGAATCCTTGGAAAATGCCTTCAACATGCATCTTTAGGGCTCGATTCCTTTCCTCCATGGTGGCGCAGCAGTTAGCATTGTCACCTCACAGCAAGAGGTTCTCTGGTTCGATTCTCAGCTGGGGTGCCTTCTGTGCAAACTCTGCATGTCCTCCCTGCAGTCATATGAGTTTCCACCAGGTTCTCCGGTTTCCTTCCTCCTTCCAAAGAAATACTGTAGGTGGATTGGACACTCTCTAAAAACTGGCCATAGGTGAGAGTGTCTGCATGAGTGAATGGTGTGAATGAACTACCATGGCAGGGGAGAATATCCCCAGTTTTTCCTCATGTTTGTCCTGTTTTTTCAAATATTTATGATTTTCTGATAAATCATTGAGGATTACACTCGGTCAGTAATGACAGACATTAGAGTTCCATTCTTCAATTTTATACAGAAAATGTATGTTGATGCAACACTTGGTTCTACTGATTTTTTAAGAGAATTAAAATACTATTGAAATTAAAATAATTCTGATTTTGGCCTTTGTCATTAAATTATTTCTGTCTTTGTCCAGAATTATTGAGCAAAGAAGTTGAGCAGTATAGTGGTGTCCACATACTTCATCAAGGGAATGACTGTTGTTCCAATGAAGAATTCACTTTCTCACTGATAGAGTATTTAAAATTATCAACAGATTTGGGAAAACAGTCTCCCCCTCTTCTACCCTGGCCTTCATAGCTGAAGTGCCAGTGAACTGTCATGTCACAACTAAAGGAAGAGATTGAGGGATAGAGGACAAGGTCCTGACGAAAAGTTCTAAATTTATACAACCTCACTTCTCAGGTAGTCATGCATGTCCTTAAATGTGGCAGCAGTTATTGATCAGTCTTAAGGAGGCATATGTGGCCGAGGACACAGCCCATGTCAGATCTTAAGGAGCTTTTCTTTGGACCTCATAAGGAAAAGGTGTTTAAAAGACTGGAGGAAAAGGGGAAGAATCTACAGTCTGTAAAAGAGTCATGTGACTCCACTGTATCACAGATTCTTCAGACACAGACTGGGGAACCTGCTCAGGACAACTGAGAATCTAGGGGGTCTGAGCCAACATCCAAAGGAGGAGACATAGCCATATAAAGGAAATGCTAACAGTTACTTTAGCCGTCAAGACATTCAAGCCCATTTGGCAACAGAGGAGTTAACACATCTTCACATACAAGACAGTGCTGTGGTACGTGGGCGAAGAGGGAAGAATATGTTCCTATTTCTTGTGCAGGTTAGTGATGTAAGCATGAGATGTTACCAAGGAGTCAAGGACAGCCCTCAGGGCTTCTTACTTCTGATCTCAGGAGAATTCCTTAACAGAGCAGCAGGACAGACATGGACCCATATGAATGGATACTAAATGAGGATATATTTTTGGGCTTAGTTCCCATGTGGGGTGGACCTGAGAGGGACTTTTTTGCTTCCTCCAAAAACAGGGCAACATATGCTTTCTCTATGATCTCAGTTTCTCTGTTTCTGTACTTGTTTCTTCAAATAGCCTTAATCCCCAGGGAGTGATTGAAGGTAAAGGAGGTCAGGCCAAAAATGCTCATCATAACCCTCTTTTAGAATAGGCAACATTGATTCTCCCTTCTGCTGAACATACAGTGCTTTTGTTACAGTGACATAATTACAGTACTGAATTTGTAATTAGGGTCATGACTGAGCAGTTTAAATGTAACAAAATAACTTTAGCTGAACATGTAAGACAAAAAGTTGATTTACATGTTCAGATGACAAATATTTTTCTCACTTTTAAGTTTTCTTTGTGAAGTCTGGGCAATTGTTGTCCAGCCTGCTAGCAGTCAGGAGAGTACTTTATTAACTGACTGCCAACAGATGTTAGTGAGTGAAAGCCAAAAATGCTAATGTTGTATATGCTGTGTTTGCCTTGGAAGAATAAGTGCAATTAAATTCATGCAAAAAAGGTCTCTCTTGAATTTGCTATACTTGTGCAAAATATAAATAGGTCCATCTCAGAAAAATACAGATAAGCTACAGAGTACAACCATTCTGCAGCATGTAATTTCTGATCTGCACCATGTAATGCTTGCAGCAGAGGTGTAACTAGGGCAAGGCAAAGGTTGCAGTTGTCCTGGACACAAGCTGGTAGGGGGCATACTCAGCAGGTACTGATGATGTGGGAATGCAGTCCTAGCATTGCTTTATGAATCTGCAAGGATATCCTGGCCTCATAAATGAATACTGCAGTAGCTATAAACAAAGCAAAGAAGGCACTGGTAAGGCAGCTCACATCCCAGATGATGATTTTTACTAATTACAAAGAAGCACACTGAACACCACTAAAATAATTCACACTAATGCTTTAACTTGTTCGCTGCGTTTTCATCCTGAAACTTCATCAGATGAGTGTGCCAACCATTTAAAAACCTAATTGCATACATTGTTAAAAATCCTGAACCAATCAAATGAGTTGTGCAATTAAAAAACTAATACATACTCTAAATGGTTGGTACGCTCATCTGATGAAATTTCAGGATGAAAACACTGTGTTTATTGGTGTGGATTTAAGGCACTTTACCCTTTATTTGTTTATTTGTAACTGCAGAAGCTATAACAGCTGAAGGACTCAGTATGATGATTTATCTGTAGCAAGATGTTTGTTGCACTTGTAGCAAGCAGCTTCATAAAGGTTTAGAGCAGAAGACCTTATTTATTTAGTTAGTTAGTTAGTTAGTTTTGCTCCCCAACCTTAAGTTCAGGGGTGCCAGTTCAGAGAATTCAACTGTACGGGGCACCAGATGACCTAGCTATGGTTCTAGCTTGCAGTCACTTGTTGTCCCATAAAGAAGCCTTCAGCTTAATGCCTTGTCCTGATAATTGAATACTGTGAAATTAAACTGCATGCTGCTAATTCCTTCTGAAAAGCAGTATATCAGCATTCCTTCAGTTGCTCAAAACTTCATTGCTCATTTTCTTTTACTTGAGCAGAATTGATTACTACTTTGTGTCCTCACACTTATTTGTTTGCTACATGTTGTAGCAATGTAGGCATTCTTAGTGTATTGGTTTCCATGAACTGTGACATCAGTGTCTCAGAAAAAAATGATGAGACTTTTTTTTTTAAATGATCATGTATTCTCCAAGATGAAGTGACCTTGAGTGAGAATGTACAAGTAAGGGTAGTGTGAGAGTAAACTCCCATAATTGATGGAACAGGGATCTTGCTACCCTGAAAAAAGACGATTTAGATTTTTTTACTGTTTAATTGGTGGTATTGCACAAAGCTCATCAACATTTTAATGTATGTATGTAGATGATGTGTACTCAGCTAGGTAGTGGTGATTAGAGTTGTTGGGCCTTGATAAGATACAACAAGCCCTTACACAATGCATGACTATCATTGCTTATTGACCTACATATAATTGTGGTGTATTTGCAGTGCAGTAAATGCTGTTTAATGCACTTGAGATAGTCATACACATCAATGAAGTACTATGCATACTGTATTTGGATGCTCATGTATAGTGTGTCGTCCATGGGTGCAGTGTTTTTGAAACACTTGATGGTACTGTAGGGGTCACTGAAACAGAGTCATAACTAGGTAACTAGGGCAGGGTGAAGGGGGTGGCTGCCCAGTGCACAGGCTGTTAAGTAGTGTGATCAGCAATTGTCTGTGCAGTACTGGCATTCGTTTAAAAAGCTCTGAGTGATATCACAGTATCATAAGTGATATCACAGTATCATGAGTGATATCACAATATCATGAGTGATATCACATTGTCATGAGTGATGTCACGATATCATGAGTGATATCACAGTATCAAGACACCTTAAATGACTGTTTTATAGTTTAACATATCAGTAACTGCAGCAAGGAGCTTTAAGCTGTTTGCTACAGTTTAGAATCTGTGAGTTTTTTTCCTTTGTTTGTTTGTTTGTTTTGGTCCTCAACTTCAGGTTGCGGGGGTGCAAGCCTGATGACTCTCCAGGACACCTGATGGCCTAGTTTGAAGTGATAATCATCCTGGTTGTGAAGGCCTGCCTTGAACAGCTCATACCTTTGCTGTCACTTAAAAAAATAATTTAGTAATTTAAAATGGCATTCTGTTTTTATATGCTGCTCAATATTCCTTGCACATTCACTATGACAATGAGCAAAGCAGCATTTGTTATCTTTACTAACTGGGGAAAAACAGCAGATTAGTTTGAGGTATAAGCCTTTTAACTGACTTACTCATAAATGTTTAAGTGGATGTTGTAATACTCAAACCATCAAAACGGAAGATGCAGCGTATCTGCATTGCTGCTTTGCTGACAAAGGTATTGACAGTAAATATAACATTGTATTTATAGACCAAGCGATATATTCAGCAGCTATATTATATAACAAAAGAAAATTCATAAGGAGGCCATCATCCAGTGTGGATTTAAAAAAAAAAAAAAAGGATCTTTTGAGTATATTGAGTTTATGTGGTTACCAAGTAAACCGGTAAATAATAGTAAATGAACATAACATTTATATTTATACATATTATTATAAAACTGTTTCATAGATGGGTGTGATACTTAAATGTTCCTATACAACTTGATCTTCTTTAGACATATTCTGCAAAATTTATACAGAATTAAATGTACGGCCTATTCCTTCAAGATGTGCACTTTGAAAGAGATGAACTGCATTTTTTTTTAATTAGCAAGGGCAAAGTCCAAGAATTACTTCAACATTACATTTCAGTACAAAAAAAAAATGCATCTGGAAGCATCTGCATGAAAGGCTTGTAGTGTGGCAGCTGAAATTAGGCTTATTGCTTTAAACATTTAATGAAAGTAGTTGACCTCAGTCACAGGCTTTTTCATCTCTCTCTCTCTCTGTATATATATATATATATATATATATATATATATATATATATATATATATATATATATATATATATATATATATCATGTAAATATATGTGTGTGTGTTGAAGTGACACCCTGACCCCATGTGCAAAAAATGGGAAAAAAGGGTTGTGAACTGTAAAATGTGTTATGCAGTGGCTACTGGCTTGAAACAAGTTACATTCCTAATAACATAGAAACAAACTGCTAAGATACCCGCATTAAGATTATTAAACTAATCCTGGCCTTTGGCATGTTCCAACTAACTCAAGGAGGGACCCCATCCCACTGAAGAGAAGGCTTATTGCAGAGTGCACTGGATGTTGTGAATGCATTCTGTGTGTGGTCCAGATGTAGAAAAGCATCACAAACTCATTTAATCAATGTAAGCAATAGCAAACATGCACTTTTTCCTAAACGTTTATAGATTGTGTATACAACAATGCATGTTCTTCCAACATCACAGAAACACCATACTATGAAGTATTGTGCCTTCTCAAAGTGCTTAAGTGTACTTCATTTAGAAACCCTGTAATAATCAGAAACTGTGTACTTACTGCATGTGCAGCATATCCAGACGTCAAGTAATTCTTTATTTATGAGTAACATCATAATGCCTTGTCTATATCACAGTTATACTCACCAGCAAGGAGGTGGGAGGTTGGCGTAATGGTTAAGGTGCTTACCTTAGAAACACAATCTGCAGGGTTTGATTCTGACATGGGGTAATTGGCTAGGCTTAAAATGGCCCGTAAGGGCAGTTAGCCTAATACTAATCCATGAGCAGAGTAGGACCTCAATCATATTTGTAAGAATCCAACCACCAAATGGACACGCAGACAGCTGGTCATTGTGAACCTTATTAACTTGCTTACTAAAACGGTGTAAAGCCTTTCAAGAATACAGTCATGCTGAAAACAATACCATAGTATTGATCATTCAGGGATCTAGTGCCCCACTTAAACGTTACCAGTCTTTGTACATTACTTTATTATTTAAATTAAGGGCCATGGCTGAGGGCATGACAGCCTCACCATGTAAAAGTGGTATTCTTGGTAACAGTGTTTCAGTGCAACTCCATATCATGTACAGTAAATTAATTTCACAACTCCCAACGAACAAAATAAAACTGGGGGTAGTTGTGATTAATTGTAGTCATCTAAGGACATTTAGAGTTTTCAGGATACTTTGGTTAGTTAGTTACTTACTAGCTTAATGGACTGGTCTAAAAAACATTTTCATCTGTAATGCAACCATAGGGCACATAATTAATATTTTACATATAGTGTCAGTAAGTACAGAAATAAGTTTTATAAAGTACAAAAGTAAATTACTAAGCAGACATTTAATAACACATGTGTGATGCATGTGCCAAAACCCGGTGCTTAGAGTTTAAATAATTACAGGAGCAGATTTAATTTCAGCCTTTATCAGTTTAGTGCAGTGCTGTTAATGAACTGCAAAATAATAGCTTGCAAAAAATGGGATCATATTAATACTCCAAAAGGGAGTTATTCTTTTAATGACCCTATATTTCTACATATTTGTCGTTGATATCCCTGTCATTTCAAAAACAATATTTCAGATCTTAAACTCCTGTACTATTTTGTGTTTTTTACATTCATTTGCACATCCTGTTATATATGCATTTTATATTTTTTTCTGTCTCTGTAACCACCTAGGTAGGTTGCATCTGAAAAGAGGCTGCATGTATGCCCCAAAAGACAGTAAAAATTAGTGACATTGCTGGCACACGAGCACAAAGCATGACATCCAGTTGTGATGCAGATGAGCTATGTATGAGAATGAGGCAGACTACCATTATGCACAGTGATGGAGAGGAAAACCAGAAACCCCCCTGGCCAGCATTTCTGATGAGTAGATAGTAGCCATCTAGCTCTACATGGAGTAACACCTACAGGTGGCAGAATGATCCGTTTATGAAAGCATATATTGCCTGGCCTGTATGGCCAAGGTGGTGCAGCGCTTAGCATTGTCTCCTCACAGCAAGAGGTTATTCGGTTTGATTCTCAGTTGGAGCGCCTTCTGTGCAGAGTCTGCATGTCCACCCTGCAGTCAGGTGAGCTTTAAAGAAATGCAGGTAGGTGTGTGTGTGTGTGTGTGTGTGTGTGTGTGTGTGTGTGTGTGTGTGTGTGTGTGTGTGTGTGTGTGTGTGTGCTTTCTGTGAAGGTTAGGCACCGTACTGACAACTCAACACCGTAAAACTCCACTGCCAATCAATCTGCGGACCGATGATCCACTGTGGTGATCCCTAACTGTGAAAAGCCAAAAGACCTTGCTTTGCTAAGCTGCCTGGCCTGTGTGGAGAAATGTACACATCAGTATGTCTTCTGGTATTATTTTGTCCCCTTCTGAGCATACAAAGGAAAAACATCATATCTCCACCAGAACAATCCAATCTCTTCCTCCACCTGGCATTCTGCTGGCAATACTGCAATTCATTCAATTAATTTCAAAATGTAGCAATTGACTCAGATCAGCAACAGCAGTCTAAGCAGAGATGCTAACCAAATAAAACAGCAAACTGCAAAACAAAAATAAAATAAAGATCCAGGATTAGAACCATTTACAGAATGTTTCACCTAGGTTTTTCTCTCAAAATACTATTCATGGATTTGTGCAGCTCCCCGATTGGTCCATTTGTATGTGGGTGATTCAGTTACATAAAGCTGTGAAAGACAGTGATGTGAAATCCATGTCGGTGCTGTAGAACTGGCAGAGGGTTCTCGCCGCCATCAGCATACAGTGACTTTAAAATCAGTAATATTATGGTTGAAAAGCCACAGCCCCCTTCCCTACATGGTCTTTAGGGTGAGGATAGTTCTCTCCAGTCTTTGAGCTGATTTGTTTGGAGATTTTTTTTTTGTTTGTTTGGCATGAAAACTGTTTTTAAGTAATGTTTCCTCTTTGGCAGTTTTTCAATAATACTCTCAGAGCTACCCATCTCCTCTTGTTAACTATGCTGTCCATTATAACTATGCTGTCCATTATAAACAACGAAAGTTTGGCAAGGCACACCCCATACTGTAGCACAGTATTAGTGTGCAGTTTGGTTTTATCTCAGCAACAGAGAACTACCAGTCAACCACTTTCCACAGCTGGAGAATACCTCTCAACTGTCCAACATTTTGCAGAATGCCTACATTTATCTGTCATATTTTTGGTCTGTTACTCATAAAATGTATGATTTTCTGGCAAGTCAGTGAATACTGAAGTAATTAAATAATGATAGGCTTTTGAATTTCAGACTTCCTATCAAGAAATGCATGCTAACAGTTTTCTGTGTTTATAAGAGTAATAGTTAAAATCTGTCTCAGGTTGAGAGATATGGCCTGGAGACTCTTCATGGATAAGCTGCAGTCTGATGGGCCAATGGGTCCAGATATGGAGGAGCAACAGATGAAGCAGGATGTATTTGAAGAGGATATTTCACAGCACAATTTTCTAGAACCTTATTTAAAAGATTCAGAGGAAATGAAGAGCAAAAAAAGTTGCCCTCATTCCAGATGAAAATGATCTAAGGGGAGACCTGCTTGCCTTAATAGAGACGCATGGACATATTAAAACAAATGAAAGAAATGGATTACAAAAAGTAAGTAAGACCCAACATGATATAACATTGGTAAAACAAATGAAAACAGTAATCAGGACTATTAGGAGAAAGTCATGTGGTGTAACAGAAACAAATGCAATATACTATTGTGCAGGTAAAGTAATAATGGATAAAAATGTAGAGTTACAAAGGAAAAGAAGGCAGCAGGCAGAATGCTTCCACGGAAGCATCTTCTTCTTCTTCTTTCGGCTGTTCCCGTTAGGGGTTGCCACAGCAGATCAACTGTTTCCATTTCTTCCTGTCCTCTGCATCTTGCTCTGTCACACCAACCACCTGCATGTCCTCTCTAACCACATCCATAAATCTTATCTTAGGCCTTCCTCTTTTCCTCTTACTTAGCAACTTCATCCTTAGCATCTTTTCCCCAATATACTCTGCATCCCTCCTCAGCACATGTCCAAACCAACGTAATCTTGCCTCTCTGGCTTTGTCTTCAAACCTTCCAATCTGGGCTGATCCTCTAATATACTTATTCCTAATCCTGTCCATCCTCAAAGTATCAAACAGAGAAAATTATAAAGTGGCTAAGACAAGTAGTATCACTGATGGAAGAATCCAGAAAAGAAAACAGATTGTCAAGAATCCGTAGAAAGATAGCCTCATTAAAAGCAATGTACAATATCAAAACAGATCAGTATTTATCACACACTATCTGTAATAATAAACTAAAAATGTCAGCACACGCAGAAAAACTTAGAAGATGTATAGCTAAATACAAAGGAAAAGTACAAAATACGCAATTCAATAATGACCCAAAGAGGTTTTCTAGAAATTTGGAAAATATAGCAAAAAAGAACAGAAATACCACCAAACAGAAGAAATGGATACATTTTGGAGAAGTATTTATGAAGGCACTGCTGAACATAACAGAGATGCTAAATGTTTAGAAGAATTAAATGAAGCGCTAAGGAGCTCTAATGTAGATGCTATGAAATGATGTGAGAATCTGAGACAAGTTTAAGAAAAGCTCCTAAGTGGAAAGCCCAGGGTCAGATGCAGTACATAATTTTTGGCTAAAGGTATTAACACTACACAATGACTTAGCTTTAAGTAAGAAATACTTGTATGCACATCTTGAAAAGACACCAACGTAGTTAAAGCAAGAAAAATTGTACTTAAGAGCAAAGGTGCAAGTCAACCTAAGAACTATAGATTAATAACTTGCCTTCTGTCAATATACAAATTATATACTGGTATTAATATCGATAGAGTTTATAGTCATTTAGAAAAAAAATCCATTACGATAATAGAACAAAAAGATATTAAAAGAAAGTCCTATGGAACAAAGGAATTGTTGCTAAAGAAAGCCATAATAGAAAGTTGTAAAAAGGGAAGAATATATGTATGACATGGAAAAAAATTAAAAAGCATAAACAGCATTCCATATTTATGGATAATGGAATGCTTATGTATAAGATGCACCCTTTTGATCAATTACATTGCAGTGACTATAAAGCAGTGGCCAACCACTTTGCAACTAAGCCATGACAAAAGGCAAATTATTATTTAGGGGAGAAAATTTCAAACGGGGAATATTCCATGGTCATTGTCACCCCTGGTGTTTTATGTAACAGGTTGGACTGTGGTTGTAGTTTAAATCTTAGAAGTCAACCTTGTTTAAATACATCTCATCTACCTTTTGTGGATAATTTCAAATTGTACAGTTTAGACAAGAATCAGAAAGCACAACTACAAACAGTTAAAACTGTTGATAAAAGATGACATTTGGTCTTGATAAATGCGCAAAAGCAACATTTATAAAAGGAAAGCTGTAGCATCAAGAGAATATCATTCTGGGACAGGAATGCGATTTTCAGGAACTCGAGCAGAAGGAAATGTATGAATACTCAAAAAGAAATGAAAGGTCGGCAATAAAACATGAACAAATGAGAATAAAACTCTGTAAGGAATATTTCAAAAGACTAAGGCTAGTATTGAAAATTGCTTTGACATCCAGGAATAATCTCCAATCTATTAATCAATTTGCTCTTCCTGTTTTAATTTACAGCTTTGGTGAGATTGACTGGCAACAAAAAACATTGAACCAGTAAATCAAGAAAACAAGACAAATGTTTCATGCATATCAGATATATAAAAAATAATTGATACTAAAATTATACATCCCTTGTTCTGAAAGACATATGGGCCTCCTCAAAACTGACTACATGTATAGATAAGCAGTTGTGAGGCTGCATACATATTTGCTGACCTCATCAGATCCAAACATGGTGAAAGTTCTAAAGCATGAAAACAAGTCTAACATATATTTTCTTAGTGAAGCAGAAACATGTCAAAACAAAGTGGAATGGAAATCAAAGCAGAAGTAGACAAACATCAAACAATAACTGAGAGTGCCAAAAAAAACAAAAGAAGAAATATAAAGAAAAGGCACAGATGAAAATGGAAAAATGGAAAATCCACAAACATAGCGACAAGTATAGTGATCTCCAGGGACAACCTCATGTTGACCAAGATTTGACACAGGAATAGTTAAGGATTGGTAAACTGGAACCAAAAGATGAAAGGCTTGGCTATCCAAGATAATGATTTACAAAGTCTATAGAACTAGTGGGAGAAACGGACAAATATAGGTTCTATAAAACAGAACTGGAAACAGGAGCCCATCTCATTGCTGGGTGTGATACATACATGGCTGAGTGGCTATGTACTGAAAGACATAATAATGTGGTAAGACTATTGCAGTGGGGATTATGAAGTAGGTAAGAAGCATTGGCAATCTTGCAGTATGTTTAGCCATACTAACTCCACTATAGAAATTGTCCCTTCTGCTACACTACTTGGAGTAACCATAGATGAACACCTATAATCTGACACACATATTCAGCTAAACATTAAAAAAACACACCAGAAACTTGGCATGCTATATAGACACTCCCAATTCCTCTCTTCATCTACCAGACAAACTCTTGCCACTACCTACTTACTACCTTCTCTTCTATATGGTGCTCCCCTACTTACCAACTTATCCTCTTCCATCTCTTCTAAACTAGAAACATGTTGCAATAAAGTCACTAAATTCACAGCAAAAGCAAATTACTCCTCCCAGCACTGCACATCTCTCCACCTGCTAAAGTGGCTAGAACTTCCCAATCAACTTGATTTCCTTCAACTCACTACTGCCCACAAACTAATTTTCAAACCAACTTTATGCCATTCTCTAGCAAACATCTTACCTTTTTAAATCCCCCACAGAGCCCTGAGATCTGCACACCAGAATCTCCTCTCTGTATACAAACCTAAACATCCCGCTGGTCACCTTCCCCTATCTTCTTCCTCAGCCAAAAGATGGAACTCCCTCCCTTCTTCTCTTAGACTCTCTGAAAACTATGAATACTTTAAAACTCAGCTTCATTCCTACCTTGCCCAGCATTGGAAATGTAACTGTATTCTCCCTACTTAACCTGCTTAAACTCATCTATACTTGTTTCCTCGTAAAACTTCACTACATACTCCTCCAGCCCAGCCTGTTCTCCTAAACAGCTACCTCTCTACATATTCCCCCACTCTGGGCTGTTCTCCTAAACATCTAACTCACTCTAAATCTAAAGACCTCTTATACATCTGTCTCCCTCTAACTCAAATATTTTTCTACCTTGGGCATTTCTAACTTAAATGTATATAATGTAAATTCTGTATATAGTCCTTGACCTCATCCCCCCCTTACTGAGAACAATTAATCTTTGCTACCTACACTAGCTGATGCTGTTTAACTATGGCATTCACACCTTCCATGTGTGAACTCCACTTTCACTATCACTCTACCCCCTCTCTAAGAATACTCCAGAAACTATAATCTATGCTCTACTAACAGTGCACTTCCCACCCTTATCTCTTCCATTTCTGCTAAAACTTAAATATACTACGACCTTCAAAGTTCTATCCTTCATCTAATAACTGTTTTCACTATAATTGTGAATTCTTATTAACTGAGTAAACGCTATTCTCTTGCCTCTACCAACTTAATTATTGCATAAATAGTTCTCTATAAACAACTTTGTAAATATCTTTAATAAATCATGATGGCAGTTGTTAACTCACGAAGTTTGGTCATCTTGAATTTTGTTATGCAGCTTGACATGGGAATGATAGACATTTGGAAAGTCTGAGGTGTATGGGTTCCAAGCTTGGATGTGGGGCGTTCCCGTATATGAATGTTTTTGAACTCGGGAGTTTACATTTCTCTCCTTATGTAATGCTGGTAAGCAAGAATGATGTTCATAAGGAGAACAGTCTAGATACTATATTCACTATATTTTAGTCTTTGCTTTTAGACTTTTTATTGCTAGTTGAAAAAGTTGTCGGATGTCAGGGACCTTGTGCGGTGGTAAGATTGATGGATGATGCCTGGCTTTTAAGAATTTAAATTTAAAGAATTTTAAGATCTGAAGGTGATTTGGTGATTATTTCGAGTTTATCTAAGGGATTTTTTGTTACATATATATCTTTATTAAATAATGTTCTAATGAGGCATCTTACATATCTTTGTGCCATGTAGACTTTCTGTGGTCTGGCGATTTAGTTTTAATAAGATGGTATCGCCGACTTCAAAAGTTAAACAACTTTAATCTATCAAGATATGTTCCCTGTCAGATGAATACAATAGTATTAGGGTAATGATTTTGTAACAACATCAGAATGTATTCTACACAATAGTGTGGTAACAAACTGTAAGGTAGCGTTGACTGGTTTTAATCCATTATTTGTGATGGATTTGTCTTTCATGATATGGTTATTTGTGCGCTACAAATCAGATATATTGCATCAACAGAGCACCAGATGTTTTCTGCTAATGAATGATTTTGAAATGTTGTTTACATTATTATTTTTTAGATGTTAGGGTCTTGCCGCTTTAAGCAAGACACTATTTGTTCTAATTGAGTTTCAATTGTTAATTGATCACCTGATTTTTCCCGCCTAAAAGCAATGTATAAAGATGGTTCATTTGCTTTTAATATTTACACCTGATGAAGCGTAGCTAATCTACGCGAAAGCGCTTGTGCAGTTTTTATGGAAAAATAAAGAAAGTTTTATTTGACTTTTCCGTGTGGTGACTCCTGTTTGGATCTACTATTGGCAACTTTGTAAATATGTTTAAGAACTGTCTTGCCATTATGCATTTGTACTTTTTCACATTACGTTGTATAATTTCATTTTTGTTTACTTGTATGTAATATGGATTGTATAATTTCAATGTATGTAATTTGGAGCTTTTCTGCCCGGGCCTCCACTGAAAACGGGCTCTTTGAGCCCAATGGACCTCCCCAGTAATCAAACTGGAAATAAATAAATAAAATAAATAAAAATGTGTGCCACAAAGCATTATAGAGAATGATTAACTTTATGTCTCATGGGATCACCCATTATCAACAGTTCAAAAAATAGATGCAAAAAAAAAAAAGAAAACAAAACAGATATAGTAGTTAAAGGAGACAAAAGTAGCATTGATCATTGAAACCACTAAACCACGTGATATCTGTGTCTTATATACAGAAAAACACGTCATAAAATATCAGGATTTACAAGCAGAAATGAGTGCAATGTGGAAGAAAGATATCCACAGAGTTCCAATAGTAGTAGGATTGTCAGATCTATAAAAATGAATTTACAGTTTTACCAGTACATGTAACACCATGTGAATTGCAGAAAAAGGTAGTTCTGGGCATATTGCAAGTGGTGAGAAGAGCACTCGGCTAACATCAAAGGTTGAACCAATACTAATTTCATGAACTACCTGTACCCTGACTTAGGAATGGAGTCCATTCCTATCCTAGTATAAGACACCAAAAATACCTGTGAGAAATTAAACTGGGAGAAAACACTGCTGATAAAAAAACAAAACATCATAGTAGTGGTATCTGTGCAAGCAATTGATTGACAAATATTCATGAGAAATATACAGCATGTAATTAAAACTATCCTCGGAGAAGTAAAACGTTGGCAGCAGGACCCCAACAGCACCCATTTGGTAATATAAATCTGCTACAGCTTCAGGAAAGATGCAGCAAACTTCATAGAACAATGTGTATATTGTACACATTTGTCTTGTAATGGTTTCACAACTGTATTTTTATTACACTTGATTCACCATTGTAGATAATGCGTTTCCTCTCATGTATGCTTTTCCAGTACACAGACTTTGATCTGTTCCTCTTTTTATGTTTGTACTCTGCTTACTTTGTGCCATTTAGGCTGAAAAGTGTTTTTGGACCAATCATTATCTAGTCAACTGATAAATAAATAGACATGGTTGTTTCTGCTCTTGTGCCTTATGTTTCTGTGCAGTTTCTATGCATAATTAATAATCTGGCTAATAAAAGTAACTTTATTGATACCCTTTATGATAAAAACTCAGAACAGCTATCTTCAGAGTCATGGATCATATCTGTTACATTTTCTTTTTTTTTTATCTATAACACTTTGATGGTCTGTTTTTCTGTTACTATTACAAACAGTGTTCTTGGGATGTTCTCATTTCACCGCTGTCCTCTCTGAATTATTCTTTATGCCACTGAATGTCTTCCAGAGCCATGTTCTAGTCTCCAAAGCCTTTGTGAACAGATTTTTCAGGAATATGTCGAGGTGTCTCTAACAATCTCCTGTCAGTTCCAAAATACCTATGCCTAGATGCAGAATCATAGCACCTCTGTGTTTCTAACCTGAAACAATGACTCCAGGTCTCTGTTTACTATTTGCTCTTGAGGTGAATTTCTTGGCACAAATGTCTCAAACACATAATAAGCTGGTTATGACTAGAGACCGGATCATAATCCCAAACATACATATGTGTAGTATCTATAGTCAAAAACTGACAAAAATCGAAGTATCTAAAAAGATTGAAAGTCAAAATATTGAAAAAAATCACAAAAAACACAATTTATGGAGGCAAGCCGGCCTGCACCCCCTGATATATATATATATATATATATATATATACCAGCCCTAACATTGCACAACAGAAGAGAAAGGGCAAATTTCGAATCCCTGCTGTATCACAACTTCCCACTAAGTAATGCTGGCATTCTATGATCATGACTATTCAGTCTCTTGTGCTTGCTTATTCCAAATATTTGACCAAAGAGAGGATTCTCATACACACACACACACTCATATAAATGTACACATATACATATGTCTATATATATATATATATATATATATATATATATATATATATATATAAAATACATACACAGACACACAAACACAGATACATACACATACACACATAGATATACATATGTGTGTTTATATATATTCTGTACAATACACAAATAGGCTAAAAGTCCTGTCCCTCTATTCAGTTTCATACAGACTCCTCAGAGGTGACCTTTGTCTGGCATACAAAGCAATCTCAGCCACCACCTTGATTGGCCTGCTGCATATCAGCAAGTCAAGATCCACTCCAGTAACCTGCAAGCACGACCTCAACCTGGTCTGTGACATCAATATCATTTGTTGGAGGGACAGATTTGTGTCCCAGAGACTCCCCCATCTGTGGAATAGACTTCCTCTCCTCGTCAAGCAGAGTACCTCATTATCTCTTTTTAAGCGCAACCTAGATAACCGGATCTCATCTACCGTCCCAATTCAGAGTTGCCAGTTTTGCACTGAGAAAATCTTCATATTCTAACCCATACCAGTGGCTTCCCCCATCAGTGCCACAAGTCTTCCCCTGCTGTGTTTATTAATATTCTCCACCAGCATACCTCTCAGCTGCCACATTGTTTGCCTCAAATTTTCAGTTTGCTCCTCATAAAATTTGTGATTTTCTGGCAAATCAGTGCAGATTGAAATCACTAAATAATGACAGACATTTGAGTTTCAGACGTCATGTCCTTCAGAAAATACATGCTAACACAAATCATATTATTTTAACAAATGTCTAAGTTTATAAGAGTAATGTTTAAAATCTGCCCCTATTTTTGGGCCTTTGTCCTCCCATTATTTTAGGCATTGTCCAAACTTCTTGTGTTAAGAGGTTGAGAGAAACAAGAATATAAAATATGCTGTACAAAATAACTTTCTTACATGACTTGATAAATTAAACACAATATATATTCTATTATATTCCTCACTCACTACACTACAGTTTGTAGTGAATAGGTTAATGCAGGTAATATGGCCAGCTCTGTGAAGAGTCCTGTTTATATCTCTACTATAGTTCACTTGTTGACACATGATAAGGGAAGTAAATAGTAAAACTTCAGACATAGTTGATATTGCCGTGACTTGCATGTTTAACTGTGAAATAAAACTGTTAAATTCATCTTAAAATAAAACATGTGGAACACTTCTGAAATGCGGACTGCTGTGATCTTAGTGAAATACTTGAAATACTTTGTGATAGTTCAGTAATACTGTATATAATCTGTCTAATTCATTTGCAGACACTTGCTGTGAACTGTGGTTCTTTTTTTCTAATTAGTGGCATGAATTCCTCAGACTGCTGGAATGCTTTTGTGCCCTTTCTTCGCAACATAGAAACCATATGTAGTTTGTAAAAGACTCCATCTGGTTACTGTCCCAACAAATAATGCTGCGTTTCATTGTCTAATAGGCTGAAAGCATCTCCTTTGTAGTGTCTGTGTATGTTTTTCCCCTAGCTTTTTCCCCTACTATGAGAATGCTTTATTTTTTTTTATGTAAGTGGAGTGTCAACCTGGCTGTTTCTAGAAGAAAAAGCTATGCAACACCACTGGTCTCTGATTGCACTTTAGAGTGAAAAACTTTGGGACAATTGCCACTAACGTTTCACACAAGTGCCAGGTGCCACTGCTGCATGTTGAATGGTAACTATAGACCGTCTCACCTGGCTGCTAACTGTGACCTTCACCTTATTTCTTAGTGACAGACAGAGAACCATTAAAACATGAAAGGAAAGTATTAGCGGCTGTTTGGGTGGGACTTGAACTTAAGGTCTCCAGCATTCTGGGCTGGTGTCACTGCCTTACCAGCAACAGTCTCAGAACATATCAGTGTTGAGTTTTCCCTTAAAATCCTCTTTCTTTCAGCTAGGAAACTTCTTGTATGTTGATTTAATTCACATAACACACATATACACCTACACACACACACACACACACACACACACACACACACACACACACACACACACACACACACACAGAAAGCCTTCTATTTTGGCATTGTTAGAATCATGGAAAATTAAAGGAATATATTAACTTTTATTTGGGACTCAAACCCAGGACCTCTAGCATTGATTGCTTATGTCACTAACAAACTGGCTGCAAACTATCATGAAAAAAACACCTGAAAATATATAAAAACAAACACTGGAGAAGACAAAAAGGGTTTATTCAGACTAACTCCTCGAGTTAACAAACTCTTCAAAGGTCCAAATACAAAGAAAAACAGTCAAATATACATATACTCAGCCCCCTTCAAAGAATTATCCTGTATGACCTTTGAAGAATTTGTTAACTCAAGGCACTAATCTAAGTAAAGCCTTTTTATCTTATTTATTTGTTTATTACTGAAACTATCATAACTTACTGCACATTAAGATCCAATGACCAAGGAGCTCTTAGGTTCAAAGAACTTCCTCTGTACATGGAATGTGTTGCCCCAGCATATGTGAAAAAAAATAAATGTACTCATTTCAAAATGTATCTACATGATGACTCGACTACAATCTGTAAATGTCACCACTATAGAGAGTATAGTTGAGCCCCTTCCCATTAATAGCACTGTTTAGTAAATTTAAATTAACCCTAACTTGGTAATGTCTTATATCAAAGCTACATTGGCTCCATTCTGTTTTTTTTTTTTTGTCATCTGTTTTTTATAGGCTCCGTAAGTAAAATCTGAGAAATGATTAAGACTGAAAAGTTGGATCATAGAACACTGGGTTTCGGTGCAATATTAAAAACTGATATTCAGTCTAATACTCTTAAGTGTCCAATTCTAAAAGACGCTCTTGCTATAAGTGACTTACCCTGATGTAAACTAGCCTTATAGATAGGTTGCACACCTGAGCAAGTCAGTTCCAAGAGCAAGCCTTATGGAATCTGATCCTAAAATCTTTTTTGAACCCCCCTGTACTCTTCACACCCACTGGTATTGACATATATTAACAGTCACTGTACCTTGGACTTGGAGAAAGGGGAATTCTCTGAGATACCACACTCTCAGTCGGACTATACACAGCACACACTTTTTCCATCTGACATGTGCTTTTATATTATCTGTCTTCTGTTTAGTCATGGTGCCTTTAGTTCAGTGACACTAATGTTCTGCTTTATGTATTATGTTGATTGTCACATAATGAAGCTGTTACTCTGAATGTGTTTAATGCATTATACACTGATAACAGTGGCTGTAACTGTAAGTGGATCAATTAATGTGATTTCTTTTTACCTTTGGTTCAGGTCACAAATGAAAAAAGTACTTTGACCAAACTAATGTCCCACTAGGGTACATTTTGTGTTTAGAGTTTAGAATAAGAAAGCATTAATTAAGCTCTAGACCTCTGATTTGTCCTTGTAAAAGTCAATAGTTTGTTTATGCTTATCAAAGATTATGGCTAGTATTCAGGGTTTCCTAGACCATGTTAAATTGGGGACCAGCTCACTACACAGGGATGTTATAAGACATTAGTAATGATGAATTTGCAACCATCCCTGGCAGTGAAAAACACCTTTGTCTTTGCAGTGCTCCACCCCGTACCCTCAGCAGTAATGTCACTCTTCTATTCCTAACACCTTTGTCTTTGCAGTGCTCCACCCCGTACCCTCAGCAGTAATGTCACTCTTCTATTCCTAACACCTTTGTCTTTGCAGTGCTCCACCCCGTACCCTCAGCAGTAATGTCACTCTTCTATTCCTAACACCTTTGTCTTTGCAGTGCTCCACCCCATACCCTCAGCAGTAATGTCACTCTTCTATTCCTAACACCTTTGTCTTTGCAGTGCTCCATACCCTCAGCAGTAATGTCACTCTTCTATTCCTAACACCTTTGTCTTTGAATGCTGCACCCGACACAGTAGTCACCTTTATTAACCTGTTTCTGATGTCATATGGTGTGTGTGTGTGTGTGTGTGTGTGTGTGTGTGTGTGTGTGTGTGTGTGTGTGTGTGTGTGTGTGTGTGTGTGTGTGTGTGTGTGTGTGTGTGTGTGTGTGTCTGTGTGTGTGTGTGTGTGTGTCAGCAGTAATGTGTGTGTCTATTCCTCTCAGTTCTCATTTCCAGCTTTTCTTCCTTCCTTCCTTGTATGAATGCTGCAGACACAGTTTTATTAACCTGTTTCTGATGTCATATGGTGTGTGTGTGTGTGTGTGTGTGTGTGTGTGTGTGTGTGTGTGTGTGTGTGTGTGTCTGTGTCATTGTCCGTTAGCATTCACATCCCATGCACCATCACTGTAACACAGCAGCACTAAAGACTTGTGCAGTGAACAGATTACCTTAGAAATGTTTGAATCTTTTATCCTTCCTTCACCCTGTCTGTTCTGTGAATAACTGTTGTTGTGAATTTTACTATCTATGCCTTGTGTATGAGTTATCCTTAGATCAGCCCACCTACCCCATGTAGTAAAATGTAAAATAAATCAATAAAAGTAAACAAATAAATAAATTAAGTTATTTTATTGGCCATGTCTACCTTCCCCGCACAGTACCCAAAATTATTTAATATAAGCCCTATAAGTACTGTCATTGGATCATAGGAGGTTACTAGGATATCGACCCAGAGGTCATTTGAATCCTAACC
The DNA here is from genome assembly GCF_019279795.1 of Protopterus annectens. Taxonomy (NCBI): domain Eukaryota; kingdom Metazoa; phylum Chordata; order Ceratodontiformes; family Protopteridae; genus Protopterus; species Protopterus annectens. The sequence goes on from NC_056746.1 coordinate 1,169,066,238, forward strand.
ACTTATCCCAGTGTAATACCACAGATAATCTAGCCAATACCCAGGACTGTATTTAGTAATGACTGCCCATGTCCAGGAGGGTTGTGGACACTATCCCTGGTGAAAAATTACAGTGTCCCATCCAGTCATCTAGGTTCCCTTTAAACAGTGTCATAGAGGGCTCTGCTTCACATGAATTGGCACCTCTATGACACTGCTGAAAGGGAACCTTGGGTTTTAGTTGTCCTTCCTTCTCCCAGTGCTGTCCCTCCATCACTACCCACATTTACTTCTGACCTTCATTATTAAACGCTTATCAGAAAAGATGATCATTATCTTAATAAATCACATGAAGTGTAATAATACAATTAAAAAAAAAACTGTAAGACTACAGTGGTCATGTGAAGAATGGGGTACTCACAGTTTTTGGTTTTTTTTTTGTAAGAGGGCCCAAAGAGTTCTGGATGCATCCATGTCATTTGTTTTACAGTTGGAGTGCCCTACAAAGGTAAATATATAATTGCTGAATTACTGTTCATTCAGAAGAGCAAAACCGTGTGGGAACAGTAAAAATGCACTTTTCTGATGTGTGTAGAGTAAGAGGCCATCAGTAAATTCCTACATAACCTTAAGGATCCTGTTGCCTGACTGTCACTTGAGCTGTGTGTGTGTGTGTGTGTGTGTGTGTGTGTGTGTGTGTGTGTGTGTGTGTGTGTGTGTGTGTGTGTGTGTGTGTGTGTGTGTGTTTTTCTTTTTCCTTGAAGTTCTGATGAAGAACATCATAGGCAAGTCTTCCCTAAGCATCAAGTCATTCAACCCCGGCCCTCTTCAAGAGAAATCTTGATGAGTAGATGGGAAACAGAAAATTTACCCTGGGGATGACTCCAGTGGCTCTACTCGACAAAGGCACTGGGAACTAAGGTTGGGTGGCATGATGCCAGGGTAATCCTATGGGCTAGGCTTGTAAAGGCTCCAGGGCCATTAACTTAGTACACACCTATGAACCTATGAACACTTGAGACTTTTAAAGTGTCATTTGTTAAGTGGTCTGTAATGTACTCCTGAGTAAGGCTAATGACTCTAAGACAAAAAGGTATGTAAGTATTGAAACTACTTTGTGATGTATATCAGTGCTTATTTTTATGACTATGTATGTGTAAGCAATGTGTAATAAATGTTATTTTATTTATATTTGTTTATGGGGTAGTGCATTGATCACAAATGAACAATTGCAGGCACAGTCTGGTTGAAATAATCACAGCATATGTAAAGCCAGTGACCAAGATAACAGATAAATTACTTGTAATTAACATACTTTGTAAATAGCCAGTAAAAAAATCTAAGTAGAATACATTGCCCTGGTCTGACAAGTAAACTAAGTTTTGTCCTTAGCAGCAAGGACTAGAATTTAGGGATGAATGGAAGGCCGGATGAGGAAGGCAGATTACCCCAGCAAGGACCCCTCATTTCCTGGTAGAGAAAGGAATGAGGGTGTCAACATTTGGATTCCTCAGGAGCTGTCAGAAATTAAGGTCTGGCAAAATTTGAAAACCTACCAGTACACCAAAGGAGTTCATGAATGTGTTGATGCCAGTACATGTCTGTGCCACCAGAAATGGAAACAAGGGCTTCCAGATGAGAGGTTTGTACTAGGATAATGGCACTCTGCACTCCCTTTTGCTTGGGAAGAGAGAGACACCCTTGTAGCCCTAAAATATAATTTCAACCTCACCTCGACCTGTGAAACCATATAAAAAGGTTTTACTTGCTGCAATGATTAGAGATAATCTGCTTACCACTAATCCTTAGTTAATGTTTTTCCCTTATTACATAGACTCTGCCTCCCTTTCTGATTTTAATGTAAGTTTATATTATTTTTCATATCCTTTGTGCACTCTTGCAGCAGTCAGCATTGTAAAATCTGCTGCATTTCATTTTCTTATCAATGGCACTAACAGCATTAAAATAACAGTGTGGTGACAAACACAGCTGTACATTACATTTCTACAGTGCGGGCTGCATTCTTGGAGTAGAAGCAAATGTTTTCAAATCCCACAAATGCAGAAATTCTTCAATTAAGCCTGTGCAACATCAAGATCCCCAACTCAAGATAAACACAGAGAAGATATCCAACTGCTTGTTTAACTGCTCAGTTTTCCTAAACAAAAAGTCATCTCTCTAAAAGTTCCTTGGCTGTTAATTTTAAACAAAAAGGGCATATTTTAAATGGGATTTGACTCCAGACCATTTGTTGATTTTTTTAAACAGTATTAACTCATTTTTTTCTTCTTTATCTCTTTCTGGTTTTGCACAAGAGTGCAGAGCTGTCAACTCCCACTTCACACGAGTATCTATCACAGATATAAATTTATATATTCATAGGCGATGCTTCATTTGTAAAGAAAAAATAAAATGCCTCACCATATATGGTTGAGGAACTGTTTCGTCCACCAACAATATTTCAATGTCTTACTGTTATCTTGCTGTTTTTTGTTTTCTGGCACATACTATTACATAGCAGTTCTAGCTGCTATAATTCTTGTAAAGTTTATTTTTAACATGGCTCCAACCACCTCCCACCGTGCTATGTCTTTTTAGCAATTGTTCAAGGAGTAGGCCTTTACTTAATCTCATGGATTACTAAAGTGATTATTTGCTCCTGGAGCAAGTAATAAAACAGAGAGAGCAGCTGCCTGGTAGTGAATATCATTGTAGCTCAGTGCTGGAGACCAAATGGCTAATTAACTTTGTTTTTTTTTAATTCTGCATTTATGTATAAGGCGTGAAAAGAAAGAGAAACCCAGAGTTTCTAATAGTAAGGCAGAAAACATAACTATAAATGCCTTTATGTATGATTCTCAGTGAAGGTATACACAGAACACAGAGAAGTGGGAGAAAATCGAAAATCCACACAGCGCACTGATAACTTGTAGAATGACCAGCCGACGGAGTAGGTAAAGGATGACAGAGTTCATTTAAAAATTGAAAATGTTTTAAAAAAGCAGGACTATTTACCTTTTTTACGAATCTTAACACTAGGTTTCCAAATAACTGTGGTATGCTCTTCCCAAGCCCCAGGTAAGGGCTGCACCTGGACTCTACATTTGCAGTGTAACATAAGATCCATAAATAGAAGCAGAAAGGTGAGAGAGGTCACAGTCAGGCTAATTATATCCAGACATCTCATCACATTCCATTTCATGGGGGGGTGCTTCAGCTAGGTGCACAATTTGCATTTTTCTGCTTGATCATGAGTGTAGTAATGTCCTAGGGATATGCACGTCACACAGTGCATCTGTTCTTCACATCTGTGCTGACGTAATATGTATGAATGCACTGTCCTTTGACCCTATCAGGAGTACTAGAAGTCCTTTCACCCAGGACAGATGGCAGGATAGTCACTGCTTACTTTACTCCACCCAAGCTGACTCTCAAATGACCCTGGCCACTGACAGCTCAGACAAGCACAGTATGTATCAGTACCTGACAGAAGCTAATGGCACATATGATGACTACCCATATTATGTAGTAGAAGGTGTAATGTACCTGAGACCACAGTTTGTTAGTTCAGACTGTTCAGGCTACACTTCAATACCTCTTACCAAGAGACACTATTTAAAAGAGGACCCACACAGAGCTAGCTTAATTAACTTAAACTATGCTGATTACTTATTAGCTTTTGTATTCTGAGTTGCATTTCATACTGTCTATGTTTCACTTCTGCTGTTACCACTGATTTAAGGTTCCATTTATTATGTTTATTGATCCTTTGCTATAGGAAGAGTGGAACTGTCTGCTCACTTTCCCTTCTATTTTTAGTTAAAATATTGAAGTCTAGCTTTTCTTTCATGCATTTTTTTTTATTTATTTTTTAAATGTTTTTTGCCCCTACATGGGCTGCCAATGGTGTCTGTCCTTGACTTCAGATGCTGGGAGTCGCTCCTAACACCCCTCAAACTTAATTCAAAACCCGTTACCTGAGAGGGGATTGAGCCCTGCAAGAACAACATCATAGCCACAATTGTATGGATTTTTTATGTATATGCCCCACACATCTCCCTGAATGTCAAACATGCAGGAGTGTAAGGCCTTTATATATAAGAATGCCTCTCACCAAAGCAGCAAAAAACAACCAAAGGTAAAATAAAATAAAAAATCACCAAATCTGCTGGAAACCAAGACTTTAATTCAACACAACCTCTAGTAAGCTGCAGGTAGGATTGAAACCATTGGAGTGCATGGTTGTTTTAGGAGAGAAGTTCAGAATAATATGTACTAACATTTTTCTAGCATGCACCCCAAAAAAACAAAAATGAATATAGCGAAGGGACATTTAACAAGAATTAATAATTTAACAAAGAACAATAATAATTGTTTGGAAGAAGCTAAAATCATTTTTGTAATAAAATAGTCAAAAGGGGATATCCTGAAGTCGAAGTTAGAAAATTGTTACAAGATCAAGTTGAAAAAAGGAAGGAAATGTGACATTAAGCGTAAACAATGACAAAGTATTTAGTAGTGGAACAGCAATGGCAGTACACAATAGTGTAGATTCAAATGCTATCAAGAAAGTGATAAGTAGAAATCGGGGACTATTCAGAGCTAACAATGACTAATAAGCAAATTAGGAGCCAAACCCAGATTTGTTCAAAAGAGAGCTAAAAGTTATAAAAACTTCTTTAAAGGAAAACTGAATAAACCTAGAGTAGTGAATATAAATATGGGATGGTCAAATGTTTTAATTGCACTATTTGCAATTTTTTGTATACAGAGTCATGTGAGTTGGAAGTGGGGAATTATGTTGTGAGAGTACCAGGCATATCTAGTTGTAAATTAAAAATGTTTATTTAACAGTCTGTTTTTCAGTGCAAATCCGTCTATGTGGGGAGAACTACTGGAGAATTATATAGAAGGATGTATGAACACAAATATGCTATTCAGACAGGTGATGAGAGGAGTGCTTTGAACAAACACTATAAATGTGTAGTATGCAAAGTTAAATACAAATTCCTAGTTTTAGAGACTTTATCTAATACTGCCAATATAATTAATATTGAGAAGAACTGGGTTGGTTGGATTATTGTTGGCAAGTCAGGCTGAATGCCTGCTTTCCACCAGGCTTGAATAACAGAGAATATTTTATTATGTATTTATAATGGAAAGGGTTGAAACACTAATAAATGTTTTAAGCATTATGTAATTTTTAGTATGATGTGATTTTTAATTTGTGACAAGTCATCTGATGCATTTTGTTACTTTAAAGATGGTATGTATGTGTTCTACCTCAGTCTGAAGAAGTCTCTATGAGTGTTTAAGTTGAAGAGACGAAAGTTTAAGGAATTGTTGAAAAGTGAGGTCTCAAGATGGTCCCATGAATTTTGTAACAAAGGACCTTTGTCTAAACTGTTGAATGCCACATGCCTAGCACAAGGAGGTTTACACTAGGCATAAGTGACAGCATTAAAAGTTGCAGTTTAGAAACATTACATTACATTTCAGCTATCTCCACTTGTGGAACTGCATGGTACAGGAGGTACAGAAATCTGTTTAAATGTTACACGCAGGGAGTCCCAGAGTGATTGCAGACACCTGCATTAAGCTGTGGCACGTGGTGCCTCTTCTGTAACAGCTAATGCACTTCTGTCATTTCTTCACATTAAAATGCCCATGTGTAAAATGCTTGGGAATATTAGCTTGAGAAAATGCATGCTTGTAACTAAAATGACTGAAACATAAACCATCTAAAAAGCAGCAGAACAGCATGGGAGGTGGCCACCACAGCTCATCTGCTTATAACTCAAGACTGCGCTGATTCAAAGAAACAGCAAAATGCGTAATTTGTTCTGCTCATTCTCCCTGTCAACGTGATCCCAATCCGTAGACTAACAGTACTGTCAAGGAAAACAGCATCAAGCCTAACCTGCTTGGGAAAATGTAACTGACAGCTGCCACTCACCCCATCTGGTTAAAAATGTTTGATAAGTTCATGGTCTAGAGTTATTCAGGTACATGTGGCTGTTATGCTGGACATAAGCCCAGTGCAGCCCCAGACACACACACACACACACACACACACACACACACACACACACACACACACACACACACAAATGAGACTATACACAGCTGGATTTTTGAAGTACACAACTAAACATTGTTAATGGAGCAGTAGAGTCTGTCACTAGGTTTCTTCAGAGTAACACATAGTACACTAAAATGGACATGAATTAGGTAGCTGTACGTCATTCTTGCTCTGCAGCTTGTAATAAGTGTGTTGTAACCCACTGGTCTGCCCCTAGGTGGGTTATTCATGAATTCCACCCTCTGACACTATTAACAAAAGAGGTGCTTAACAAATTGCTAGATTACTTTTCAGTGAATTACATTATGCCAAAAAGTACTAAACTGTTGTGTTGCTGGATGCGGACATGGCCCTTAGAAACAATAGCTGCTCAATGTTTTTATAACTGAAGTTACACAACCACCAGAAGATATCCTGCAACCTCTGAGTTTTTATATTTAAGTAGAGAAAATGTGGGTCTACAAGGGGAGATTGCCCTTCCTGCAACATTTTGCTACTGTAAGTGGAACATAGTTGCAGTATTTTCAGTAGGTGAACCCTGGAGTTGTTTAAATTACACCTGTAATCTAAGGCTCAACATTTGACTACCAAAATTCAGATCCCTCTGAAAGTGACTTTGGAAATAAAAAAAAAATTGACAATTCACAAGAATGGTGTACTGGTTGTCCCTTGCAGAAAAGAATTAGAGAAGCAAAATAGCTTTTGCCTAGCTGAGTGCCTGTGGATGTTTTATTAATAGTGGAAAAGTGTTTTCACTAATGAAAACTGAAATCTGAGCTAAGCCCTGTAGGATGTAATGCGAGAGTATGATCTTCCAGCTGTCCGGCTATGTCTGCTGACGTAGGAAGTAGTGTGACAGTATGATCTTCCAGCTGTCCGGCTATGTCTGCTGACGTAGGAAGTACTGTGACAGCATGATCTTCCAGCTGTCTGGTTATGTCTGCTGATGTAGGAAGTAGTGTGACAGTATGTCTTCCAGCTGTCTGGCTATGTCTGCTGACGATTTTGTTACGCACAATCGAATGTCGAACAAAACCTTCAGACAAGAACAAGATCCAGATACAGATTCTTAGTTTTAGCACTTGAGTTTGCTTATCCATGCTCAGCACTTGTTCAGAACTTGTAAGCACTAAATAAACTACAAATTACTGCAGCACTCACCCTTCCTCATTACCTAGATGAAAACATTTTTGGTACTTACTTTCCTCACTTGCTTAGAGAAAAACAATTCTTGTACTCACTTTCCTCACTTGTCTAGAGGAAAATAGTTTTTTATTCAGGCATGTCCAAGGGTCAACTCCCAGTGTTCTCTCCTGTCTATCTGATGAATCTGGGCATCTTGGGGCAATGTAGCAATTGCCTCATGTACATAGACAACCCTCTCCTCCTACCACCCAACACTACAACTTGTGAGAGATGCACTTAACTAGCCAAACTGGAGGTAAAGCTCTCTCCAACCAAGACTGAACTTGATAGTCAAGAGGAGATGGTAAACACTTGCACCACACCACACTCATCACATAGTCCCACTAAACTTACACCACCAAAAAAAACACAAGAAACAAAAACATTCGAGGAGGCTCTCAATAATAATCTGCTCAAGCAACAGAGACCTCCAAAGCAGAAACGCAAGCAACCTCCCACCACCAACACAACCCAAATGACACATAGCCCACAGACTCAGTGTGCCACTCAACCACAGCCCATAAGGCAAAACAACATACCCAACACACTAGTCATAGGTGACTCTATAGTCAGGCACACTGATGTCCCACTCACCAGGCTAAACAAGGAGAAGGTCACTGTCAGCTACCTGTCGGGTGCCAGGATCCGGCACATAACCCATGCACTCAGGTCACTCCACAACAATTACAAATATGACTCTGTGATTGTCCATGTTGGTGTGAACGACCTGAGATGTACCTCCCTGGACTACATGAAAAGAGACATGGAAGAACTCTCCGATCTTGCAGCCCAGGCAGGTATGACGTTAGGCCTGAGTAGCATCCTGCCATCACCCAGAATAATACCACAGTACAAGGACAAAATGATTGACTTCAACAATTGGCTAAGCTTCTGATGTCATTCTAAGGGGATCCAGTATCTGTCTACCTGGGACGACATGGTCGACAGACCACAATGCTTTGCCAGAGATGGCCTGCACCGGTCACCCCTGGGATTCCGGATACTTGCAAAGGCTCTTGCCACCCCTATAGTGCCTTTTTAGGCAAGGTTAAAATGTCAAATTCACCACCATAACAGGAACAGGCAAGCAAAAACTGAGGGTAATGCTACTCAATGCTAGAATTCTAAATTTCAAAATGCACTCACTCAAGGCACTCCTTAAAATGGAGAACATCGATGTCTGTGCAGTGACTGAGACCTGGTTCAAGGCTCCAGAGAGCACCCCTGCATTACCAGGCTATAACTCATACCACACTTTTTGGCTATCTAACCTGGACGGGAACACCAAAGGCGGAGGTGTGTCCATATCCATTAAGGATATCCACACCTCCAAGCTAGTTGCTCAGCATAATGCAGCCGAGGTTAAGCAAGTGCAACTAAATCTGGGCAAAACTGCAATCCAAATTGTAGCTTGCTACAGATCCCCCACCATGCCCCAGGATTCCCACTCCTCTTTCCTTGATATACTGAAAAATATTAGGGTTCAACCAAACACCCTAATATTGGGTGATTTCAACTACCTCACCATTGACTGGGAAAACTATTCATGTACCAACTCCTTCGCTCAGCGCTTTCTGGAATTCATAAATTCCAAATTCTAATGCCCTGGATCAACTTATCCACACCTCCACCAGGGGCAACAATATCCTAGACCTAGTCATTACCAACATGAGTGACCGGTGTTCCACACCTGAAGTCAACTCCTCGTTGGTCAGATCTGACCATATGATAATCACCCTAGATATCCACATCCCGCCCCCACCCCCCATTAAGGAAACCATGGTAAAAAAATTCTCCAAAGCCAATTTCATGCTTCTTAAGACAGAAGTGGTGAACTTCATGACACCCACACAGATGGACAATACAGTTACGACTGCTGAATCCTACACAAATGCACTCTATAAGCACTTACATGAGTGCATGGATCGTGCTATCCCAAACAGAACCAAGATGCTATCCTCCAAAAAAAGGAAACCAATCTGGTGGTCCCCTGCCATAAACAAACTCTACAACAGAAGGAAGAAATTGTTGCAAAAGAGAGTAAAATCCCATGAGTGGAGGAGCTCCCTGGTCAGCCTCAGCAAGATGCTGAGATCCCTTATAAGATCCTTCAAAGCTAGCTATAAAAACAAGATTGCCACTGATTCTAAGGACAACCACAAAGCATTCTATAGCTATGTTAAGAATCTCAATGGCAACACTCGGATCTGGTCTGAGTTACGGGACAGTGACACAAAAATTACAGAACCAACTGATATTGCCAACATCCTGGCAGATAGGTTCAGTGCTAACTTTACCCCCTCTCACCTCCTAAAGGGCCCATATCTATACTGGAAGAATGCCGAGTCCCTGTAATCAAAACTTTACAGGTAAAAGCAGCTCTCTCTAAAGCCAAAAACGCAGCATCCATGCGACTGGACAACATCCCAGGCTGCGTTTTAAACAAACTTCAGAACGATCTGGCTCCCCACCTAAATACCATGTTCAATCATAGCCTCACGTCAGGCTTTGTGCCCACTGAATGGCACACAGCAACACTCCACAAAGGGGGAGCCACCACTGATCCTGGGAACTATCGCCCTATTAGCCTGAGGAGCCTGGTCTGTAAGGCCATGGAACGTATCATCATGGAATTCATAAACAAAGACATTGGTAACCGCCAAACTCTGGACCCCACCCAGTTTGGGTTTGTGAAAGGCAGATCTTGCCTCCTGAACCTGGTCGACTTCTTTGAGGCAGTCGCCAAAGCCGTAGACGAGGGTAAGGTGGTTCATACAGCCTATCTTGACCTCGCCAAGACTTTCAACACCATCCCCCATTCTGGAATTATAGCTAAACTCACTAAACTAGGTATAAATCCCTATGTCACAAGATTGGTTGCCAACTGGCTCACTGACAGAACCCCCACTGTAAAAGTTGCAGACTCCAAATCTGACTTCAAAACAGTGAGAAGTGGAGTACCACAGGGTTCAGTCCTGGGACCTCTCCTGTTTGGTATCTACTTCTCTGAAGTACAGGCTAACACAGAAGGCCTCTGGCTGATGAAGTTCACAGGTGACTGCAAACTAGGAGCTATAGTCGAGTCCCCAAATGATGTGGACATCCTACAGAGGGGCCTCACTAAGACAGATGCCTGGTGTCAGAGCCATGGCATCAAGCTCAATGCCAAAAAGTGCATTGTTATCACCTTTGGTAAAAACTCTGTACCCATGAACTACCACATAGGTAGCAGTCTTCTTAACACCGAATGTGTGATGAGACCTTCAGACCCAGGTGGACAGTAGTCTCTCCTTTGATAATCACATTGCCTCAGTAGTCAGGAAATCCTTCTACATGGCACACCTCATCACAAAAGGGTTCTCATCCAGGAAAAAAGAGGTCATTGTTTCCCTCTACTTGACACTCATTAAACCCATTATAGAGTACAACGCCCCTATTGGAATGTACCTCACAAGACATCTGCAGCAGCTGGAAAGGCCACAGAAGTACCTCAGAGATAATTACTGGCCTCAAACAGATGCCCTACACTGATCATCTCAAAAAACTGAAGCTTTACTCTGTAGCATATCGCCTACTTCGAGGTGATCTCTGCCTAACATATAAAGCTATGTCAAACCCAGAGCTGTTGAACATGCTACACCTAAAGAAATCCCAATCCCTCCGAGCTACATGCTCTAGCGACCTAAACCTTGTCACCACAATAAACAGGACTTGCTGAAGGGATAGATTCCTGTCCCAGAGACTTCCCAAACTCTGGAACAAGCTACCCATCTATGTCAAACAAAGTTCCTCATTAACACTCTTCAAGAAAAATCATGATGAGTGGATGGGAAATAGGGAATACACCCCGGGGATCACTTCTGTGGTTCTGTTCGACAGAGGCACAGGAAAATAACTTTCTTGGGTTGGTGTAAGCCAGGGAACTTTGTTGGCTAGGCTTACTTAGGCATTTGGGCTGATAGCCTAGTGCCTACCTATGAACCTATGAACCTATGAACAAAAATAAGATTGAACATATGTAAACACATCAAACAAGTGAAACATCAAAAAAGAAAAACAAGTTCCTTTCCCGATGTTTACACTAAACTGCCTCCATAACACCAAATTCCAATTTGAATAGTGGCAGTGTTAAAGGAAGTATTTTTTTAAGATACAGTGTGGGGTTAGGGTAGAGGCAGGGTTAGGGTTAGCACTCATTACTGAGGTGAGCAGGAGGGCTTTGCCTCCCAGCATCATCTCAGTAATGCATGCTAACCCTAACCCTGCCCCAACCCTAACACCACACCGTACCTTAAAAAACCCTTCCCATAATTCTGCCGCTACACAATTCACACTCGTACACACAGATACGAACCAACACATGCTACAAACATAAGATCTAACCTCTTATCTAATCCCGACCCTAACCCTAAAACAAACACACTCGCATACAGACACACAACTTCTATAGCCCTACCTAACCCGTACCCTAGCATCCAAACACACACATAAACACTGAACCACCCCCAATTCCCACTCACCACTTTTGAAGACATGGCAATCCAATTTATCGAACAATCGACTATTTGAATGCTTGACAACCTTGACAATCCCTAGCGTTTGTCAAGCAAAGCAGCATTTGACAAAACACAATGGTAACCCTGATGACAACATACTGACATGCTTCAAACTCAGCAGTCAAAAGCAGAGAATCAGACATTACAAAAGAAACACAAGTTTTTATGTGTTTATTTCTTAAGGAATACTGTAGATGTTCATTATACTATTCATTGTTGCAGTCATTTACTCTTTAGGATATCTAGCCCATGGGTAGCTCAACTGGCTGGCCAAACTTCCAGGGCTCTCCATTCTCCCCAAGACTCCATCCACATTTCCTCCTACTGTCATGTAAGGGCACTTATGGTGTAAGTGAGGCATCTGCAGATACAATCTTCACATCTTTCTTGCCATGCAGTTCTCTAGTCATGAGCAAATTAGCATTGTTAGTCCATTGATTAGTCTGCTTCTAGAATCCTGAAAATTTCCTTTAGTGGATGTTCTTCTTTTTTACAGTAGTTATAATGTTAGATAATGACTCCAATACCAGGCGATTGGTCTTCCTTGGTGTGGCTACTCCAGACACAATGAGGTGCTTTGGTAGCCCCCATATTTAGCATCTGTATCAGCACAGACCTCTAGTTTGACTACTCTTCAGGTCAACATAGTCCAAATACAGGCTTTGCTGTATTCTGGACTTTTGGAAAGTTCCTGTGTTGCCCATTTCCTTTCTTGGATAAAGGGAGGCTTCTTTGTTCACCAGTGGCAGTGGGGAGCTTAGAGCAGCCTATCTATCCCCGGAGGAGTATTCCCAGCACAGGAATCTAGTAGTCTATTGACTGTTCTGGGCCAATTTCTAGCTCTTTCAAGTCCCCCCTGTATAAAACCCGCTTTAGCGTGGCTTTGTGCGATTTTGCGCATAGCGCAGCATCGGGCAACGCCGCTTAATTGGGTTTAAATCATTCTCAGCTCCACAAAGTCTGCTCTTCACTTTTTCCCTTAGAACTGATCATATTCTCATAATAAACACCCTATTCCCACTCTAAAGACTGGCATTTGCTCACTAAAGCAATTATATAGGTCAGTACTAAAAAATTAAAAGCACTACACCCTAACAAACTCCCCTTGAGTACCTTGTTCCCCATTGGCCCTTTTTTCAATTATAAAGGAATTCCCAATACTATTCTAGCATGTCCAAAGGTCAGTTGTCAATCTACTCTCCGGTCCAGCTGGTGAATCTGGGAATCTTGAGGCAATGTTACAACTGCCTCATGTACACAGACAACCCTCTCCTCCTCCCAAGAAATTCCAACACATGTGAGAGATGCAACCATATAGCCAAACTGGAGGCTAAGCTCTCTCAACTCAGTACTGGCGTAACCATTCAGGAGGAGAAGGAAACCACACTCACTACAATTCCAGTCTCACATAGACCTACCACAACAGCAAACCAAACACATAAACACACAAAAACATATTCGGAGGCTCTAAATAAAAATCTGCCTAAGCAACAGAGACCTCCAAAGCAGACACCCAAGCAACCGCTACCCCAAAACAAAACACATGCAACACATAGCTCACAAAGCCAGTGTGCCGAACAGTCACAGCCCTTAAGGCTAAACAACACACCTGATACACTTGTAATAGGTGACTCTATCGTCAGGCACACTGACGTCCCGCTCACCAGGCTGAACAAGGAGAAGGCCACAGTGAGCTGCCTGTTGGGCGCTAGGATCCGCCACATAACACAAGCACTCAGGTCACTCGGTCATTGTCCATGCTGGTGTGAATGACCTGAGACGTACCTCCCTGGACTACATGAAAAGAGACATAGAGGAGCTCTCTGAGCATGTAGCCCAGGCTGGTATGACCCTGACCTTGAGTAGCATCTTACCCTCACCAAGAATGATGCCACAATATGAAGACAAGATGATCAATTTCAACAATTGGCTTAAGTATTGGTGTCAGTCAAAGGGGATCCAATGCCTGTCAGCCTGGGATGACATGCTCGACAAGCCACGATGCTTCGCTAGGGACGGCTTGCACCTGTCACCCCTGGACTTTCGGATATTGGCAAAGGCTCTTGCCACCCCCATAGTGCCTTTTTTAGGCAAGGCTCAAAAGACAAACCCACCTCCACAGGTATCACAAGGGATAAGAAACTAAGAGTAATGCTACTCAATGCCAGAAGTCTAAACCTCAAGATGCATGCACTCGAAACTCTCCTTAGCATGGAGAACATTGATATCTGTGCAGTAACAGAAACCTGGTTCAAGGCTCCCGAGAGCACCCCAGCACTACCAGGTTATACCTCATACCATGTATTTTGGCCCCAAAACTTGGACCGAACCACAAAAGGAGGGGGGAGTATCAATATTCGTCAAAGATACCCACACCTCCAGGTTGGTGGCACAGCACGAAGCATCAGAGACTATCCGTGTGCAACTAACAGTGGGTAAAACTGCCTTCCAGTTTATAGCCTGCTACAGACCACCCTCCCAAACCCAGGAACCCCACTCGGCCTTCCTGAGAGCACTGGAAAATATGAAGGTCTCTCCAAGCACCATTATATTGGGTGACTTCAACTACCCAAACATAGACTGGGAGCATTACTCTAGCTCCAACACCCTAGCCCAAAGTTTCCTAAAATTTACAAACTCAGATGCTATGGAACAACTTGTTACCACTCCCACAAGAGGGGAAAACATACTGGACCTGATCATCACCAACATGGGGACTCTATGCTCCAGACCAGAAGTGTATCCCTCACTGGTAAGATCAGACCATAAACTAATCTCACTAGATATTCACATCCCGACCCCAGCCCCTGCCCAGAAAAACCACAGTGAAAAACCTCTCTAAAGCAAATTTCACACTCCTCAAAACTGAGGTGGAATCCTTCAAAGCCCCCGGGCCTGTGGAAAATATGGCCCAGACCGCAGAATCCTTTATAAATGCATTCTATGAACACCTTCAGGAATGCATGGATCATGCAATCCCAAACAAAACCAAAACCCAATCCTCCAAAGGCAGGCGTCCTGTCTGGTGGACCCCAGCCATAAACAAACTATACAATAGAAGGAGGAAGCTACTACATGATAGAGCAAAATCCCAAAAAGGGAAGGCATCTCTGATCAGTATTAGCAAAAAACTACGGGAACTCATAAAATCGTCTAAGGCCAGCTTCAAGAGAAAAATTACACAGGACACAAAGGATAATCACAAGGCTTTCTTTAGTTATGTTAGGAACCTGGATGGGAATTCCCAGATATGCTCAGAATTAGTCCAAAATGACAAAAAATACACCGACCCCACAGACATTGCCAACATCCTAGCTGACAGGTTCAGTGCAAACTTCTACCCCCCTTCCCCACCAAAAGGGCAAATATCTATCCCAGCAGAGTGCTGCCCCCCTGACATCTCAGATGCTCAGGTAAGAGCCGCCCTCTCCAAAGCAAAAAACACAGCATCAATGGGACCAGACGATGTCCCGGGCTGCGTCCTACATGAACTCCAAGAAGAACTAAACCCAAACATAAAACTACTGTTCAATCTCAGCCTTACTACAGGATATGTACCCAAAGGGTGGCGTACAGCAACAGTGGTCCCTCTCCACAAAGGTGGTGCCTCAACGGATCCTGGAAACTATCACCACATAAGCCTGACTAGCTTGGTCTGCAAAGCTATGGAAAGGATCATCATGGACCTCATAAATAAAGATATTGGGGATGTACAGACACTGGATCCTACCCAGTTCCGCTTTAAGGGCAGATCCTGCCTCTTAAACCTGGTTGATTTCTTTGAAACAGTCACCAAGGCCATTGACGAGGGGAAAGTGGTCCACACAGCCTACCTGGACCTCGCAAAAGCCTTCGATACAATACCCCACTCTGGCATTATAGATAAGCTCACCAGCTTAAATGTAAACCCCTATGTTACTAGATGGGTTGCAAACTGGCTCAAGGACAGAACCCACATGGTTAGAATGGCTGGAGCCATGTCAGACTCCAAACCAGTTACAAGTGGCATCCCACAAGGCTCAGTCCTGGGACCTCTCTTGTTCGATATGTATATTTCTCGGAGGTACAGGCCAACATGGAAGGACTGTGGCTGACCAAGTTCGCAGATGACTGCAAACTGGGCGCCATAATAGACTCTCCAGCCGACACAAGCATCCTACAAAAGGGCCTCATAGAAACAGACAACTGGTGCCAGAGCCATGGCCTCAAGCTAAACGCCAAAAAGTGTATAGTCATCCCCTTTGGCAAAAACAAAGTGCCCACAAATTACCACATAGATGGTAATCCATTAAGTACGGCAGAAGTAATTAGGGACCTGGGGACCCAAGTTCATAGCAATCTCTCATTCAACAACCACATGGCCAAAGTGGTTAGAAAAACATTTTATATAGCCCACCTAATTATGAAGGGATTCACATCTAGATCAGGGGAGGTCATCGTGCCTCTTCATCAGGCCCATAATTGAGTACAATGCCCCTTTTGGGATGTACCTTACCAGACACCTGCAGCAACTGGGAAGACCCAAAAAGTACCTCACCAAGAGGATCAAAGGGCTCAAACAGATGTCATATGTTGTCCGGTTAAAGAAACTCCAGCTCTACTCAGTGGCATACCACCTGCTCAGAGGCGATCTGTGCCTGATGTATAAAGCCATGTCCAACCCGGAATTAATGGACATGCTGCACCTCAGAAAATCCAAATCCCATTGAGCTACGTGCTCGAGAGACTTGAACCTCAGCACTGAAATAAATAGGACATGCTGGAGGGACATATTCATAACCCAGAGGCTCCCTTCACTCTGGAATAAAATCCCAGTCCAGGTTAGGAAGAGTCCCTCATTGACTCTCTTCAAGAGGAATCTTGATGAGTGGATGGGAGATCGTAGATTTACTCTGGGTATCACTTCTGTGTCACTGTTAGACAGAGGCACAGTATACTAACCTCGAAAAAGGGCATAGCAAAATTCATTTAAAATGGGTGACGAAAGCCAAACACACTCTGGCTAGGCTTGTAAATGCCCTAGGGCAGATAGCCTAGTATGAACCTATGAACCTGTATTACATTTTTGCATGTTCTCTCAGACCAAATACTCTACCGTGCCTTCTGATACCAAAGTGGCCTTGTGTTCGCAGCTTTCTTCCTAATTACTGAAGGGAAAAATGGCCTAACCCCAGTATTTATTCTGTACAAAATTGCTGCGGACCAGATTGATATTTCAGTCACTCACTCATGATCCCAGGCTTAGGTCAGTAATGCGGGAAACCATGAGGCTCCAAGCACTGAAGGCTTATGCAGTGCCAGTCAGCTTGCCTTAGCCTAGGCTGGGTAGTGTCATGATCCCTTCCACATCCCAGGCTGTTTACAAGCAACTATTCCAGCAATCACTGGAGTTCATGACCTTTTTGCTGTCAAAGCAGTGAGCACTGGAAATCCCTGAGGTGTCTGGGACTCTTTCTAATAGAGAAGGATGGAACCTCCTGTAAGAGATTCTGATACCCCTGACTCTGAAACAGATGAACTGGTCTGTGTGGGTCAGATCCCTTCTGCTGACACTGAAGACAAATTTTGCTCTGCATTTCCACCAGTGGATATCTCCTTTGGGGACACCCTTCATAAGATGAAGGAGGTGTTCTAGTAGAACTATAAGGACTACTCAGAGGTACAGATCTGATATAGATCTTTCATGGTCCTGCCAGAGCCTGGGGCACTTGCTGTTCCTCTAATCATGGAAGTCCTGGAGAATATGTTTGCTTATGAATCTATAAAGCCAGAGTCCCTCCCCTGCTCTCAGGACACATGACTACTTCTACAGGGTTCAGGATTCCCTTAAATTCCTGCACTGAAATCATCAATTGATCTAGCTGTGGTTTCTCTGCATTACAGTAATTGATCTGCTCTGGTGCCATCCAGGAAACCTACTCCAAATGACAGGGATAGTAGGGTACACAACAGATTCGACCTACCCTGTCCTTCAGAACCTGGAACTGCCAGACCCACAAGACCAGCATGCTTACTATTCAGTACGTCTTGCTGGAGAGATGAGGGTAAGGTAAAGGGGGTCTCAAGAAGTGACTTGAAGCATGAGATGCTTGTGTTAAGTGTCCTGTCTACTCAGACGGCCAACATGACAAAAATGTGGAAATTATGCAGTGTATACATCATATATTGTCTGCAGTAGCCACAAGGTCTGTGATTCAGAGACATGCCTGATTGATGACTTATCCCTACCAGACCATGTAAAGATGGAGTTCCTTAATGGACCCTTATAAGGATTGTGACGCCCCACCACCTGACCAGTAATCAAGGAGCATCAGTCCTCACCACTGGCACCAGTGGGGGATGTTCTCTGAGAGGATGACAAGTACACACACAGTATTTCAAGATGCAGCTCTCTGATAAAGTGCAATTTCCCCTTAAGAGCACACAGTGACCACAGTCAGTCTGGGGTTGATTTCACACTCTTTCTCCAGATCTCCAATAAGACTCCCCACTGGCACTGTTATAGAGTTGATATCTCAGTTGAGTGACCAAGCTAAGACCTCCAGCACCCTCTATGTCCAACCAGTGTGTCATGTCCCTTACCAGGTAGCTGACACACTTTGAGGTTTAATTTACATACACACACACCTGGGAAGGGCTGGCACAAGTTTACTTGCTATGCCTCCTTCTACCCAGACTATAAGGTAGTTATCACTGCCAACAGTCACTCCTTATCAGCTACTTTAAGGCCCATAACAAAGGGTGTTCAATCTTACTGTGTAATATTAACACAAATGGTAGTTTGACCAAGAGCAAGGCTATTAGAAGTGGCCCGAACAGTGTCACCAAATAAATATACAAGTACTCTCAAAACTTAAATATCTCTACACAGATCAACCACAATGAAAGGTTTAAATATATTTAATAATAAATAATAGAAAAACAAGACTATACTAAAGATATATTCACAGTGACATCAGAGCTCAAAACTACAGGAAATATTTAAAACAACATTGCAGGACAGTTTCAAATAAATGAAGACACATATTTAAAATAAGCTACACTATATTCCTGACTGAATCTAAGAGAATTATACTATAATCCAGGAACTTACGAATAGAGCAAGGCAGATGTGGTGAATGGATCATCTAGTTGTTGTCAGGTCCAAGACAGAATACTGAATGCTCTGTCTCCATAAGATTTCTCAGATTAATATCTAAATATTACTGCTGGGATATCTTGCAGAATTACATTGTTTCTTGTCATCTGACTCCTAGTTCGCAGGCCAAACACCATTGATGTAGCTGGCAGTATTTAGCATCTACCTGTTTAAATATATAGACAAGGGCTTCTCCTCAGATCTCTGGCAGATGCTGGAAGTCATAAAACAATTGCATTTCTTCATGCTTTCAAGACTAGCAATTAATTCACCCCAAAGACAATATGGAAAGTTTCATGGTATAGACATTGTGTCTCTTGCTGCATTGAGAACTGAAAGATACAATCTTTTATGGCCTAGCCATAAAGTAATTTAATTTCAATTGTTTTTCTAAAATTTACTATACTGAGGTTAACCTCCTGTATCCCAGTTTCCACTATTAAAATATATACATTTAAACAGTTACAGTAGTGCATGTATATTTCTGTTCTCTTCCAGTAGTGCACACTGTGGCTACATTTCAAACAGCACTTTGCAAATACCTTTTCAACACACGTCTGTACAAGCAGTTTGATATACACGTGACATAAAGTTCTAATACATTTGTAACACAAGCATCTTATATGACATATAGTTCTAATACATTTGTAACAGAAGCATCTTGTATAGATTAGTTTGATATTCACAAATGACATATAATTATTTACAAAATTCCAGCTACCTGGGCTGGCAGTATCTCCTTTTGTCACAAGGACCTGTTCTTTGAAGGTGTTTAAGAAACAAAAGACATACAAAGCCATGCAATCTGCCAAGCTGCTTTTTCTAATACAGGCACAAAATAGCAACAGAAACTATCTAGCTAAATCTTGTCCCCAATATCTTAAACATGAAAAGAACAAGTCAAGAAAAGAGAAAAAAAGAAATTTCAGGAAAGAATGGCAAGCAAAGCTTAAGGAGAAATCTTGGTGCCACAATGGTCATTACTCTCCAAGGGAACACATGATTTAGCCATTCTGCTCCCTCTCCCCATTTCAACCACGACCCAACCTTCTCCCCTTTGTTCTCTCCCATCCCCACCCAGAGAGAGAGAGAAAGACAGAGTTGGAGGGCCCCTAGCCTACTTTGTGCAAAAGTGGAAAATCATTACCCAGGACTACAAGATGCTGAGCATTTTACACCAAGTTGACAATTCACTGTTTTAAGAAGCTGCAAAATCCAAATGATTTTTGCTTGTTTCAAAAGATCATCTCAGTGTGGTATCGTCAGTGATGGGAGGTATGCTGGAGAAAAGGGCCATAAGAGTACCTTTGGGAGAGGAAGATACAGGCTTCTATTTCAGAACTAAGAAAGGAAGGTACGTGGAGATCCATGCTGGACCCATATTGGACTTAATCCAATTAAGCAAGTTTCTCATTGTTCCAAAATTCAAAATGTTAACTCTCCAAAATCTTCTCCAGTAACTAGCCCCTCAAGTCCTGATGGTCACTGTCAGTCTAAAAGTTAGATATCTCCATATCCTCATTGCTGAGGGCCACAGACACTCCCCCATGTTGGCATTGGGGGGGGACACTATCCGTTCACTTCCTTGTTGTTTGACTTTTCTACTCTACTGAAGTTCCTGGCTGCAGTAATAACGTACTGCACAACAATAGGTATTCACTTTTACCCATACCAGGAGGATTGTCTTATCCAAGTAGACTCCTTGGAGGGAATATGCAAGTCTGTGGATATTACCCTAAATTGTTATAAGGATCTGAGTTGCTCATTCATTCTAAAGAGGCCCCAGCATTATTCCCATAAAGAGCCTGGTCTTTCTATGGGCACTTTTAGACATGAGCCTTCAGAGGGCTAGACTCAGATGACAAGGTTTCCTCTCTTTCAGAACATTCTTCAGCAGGAGGAAATATCAGCTACAGAGTTTTTGTGTGTGCTGGGCTATATGGCTTCCTGCATTCTGCTAGTACCAATAGTATGAATGCATATGAGAACTCCAGTGGTACCACATAAATAAGTGTAGCCAACACACAACTTCTGGTGACTAAGAATCATCTTCTCCCCTGCACCAGGATCACCTGTTTGTTTCATTGGAAAGAGGAATGGAGGGGAAACCAGTCAGCAAACAAACTCTTCCCAAATGCCTTGCACATAACCTTGCTTATTGTTAATCTGCTATTGATAGATCTGTCCCTGGGCATATCAAAACCCCTTCCACTAGAGCCATTGCAACCACCACTACATTTCTCGGAAGATGTAGTTTGCAACTATCTGGAGGCTGCCAACCAGTCTTCTATGCAGACATTCTTCAAGCACTACAATATAAGGGTCTTGTAGAGAATTAGGCATGGATTTGCCTTCTGTCCTGCAAGCATCATTGGTCTAACAAGGTCTTGTCTGCTTACCACTCCATGCTTTCTTGCTTTGAGAATCTTCAAAAGTAGTAAGGACTACAACAGTGAATAGTATATTGAATGTAGTTGTTTAGGAACTTACTGCAAATGTAAATGCTCAAGTATAATCAATGCCTCAGTCCAGGTTCCATCCATTTTTCCACCTTTTTTTACTTGGCACCTCTGGTTTGGTGTGGCTCCTCTCTAATCTAATTGCACCTTCCATTTCATCTTCCTACCAGGCCTCTCTTCATCTTTATCATGCCATATTTCCCAAAAAGGGAGATTGGGGACCTCTGTGGACTGTTCCCCTCCTGGTGTATCTGTCACTTGGTTTGTGATCATTGCCCTTTTACTTTCGCAGTCTTCTGCTAGTGGAAAGTTATGATTGCTCTTTAAAGGATCACAAAAATTTACAATGACTTTGTGTGTTGTAACCACATGTGTATACATGCACACACACAGTGTGTATGCATGTTTATTTTTTACACAGTCATGTGCAGACACACACACACACACACACACACACACACACACACACACACACACACACACACACACACACACACACACACACTGTCCCTATCCTCACCCACTCTGTTTTTGTAACATTTAACTATCTTTTGACAGTTTGAACAATAAACTATGGATTTTTGTACAATAAAAGATAGAATGCTGACATGCCTGGTCATTTTAATGTATGTTGCCTTCTTTAATCAGTCAATACATGTGTCAACAGTACAGCATGTGGTTATTTCTGTCCCATAATCACAGCGACTGAAATAAAAAGGCAGCTGGGAAGCCAGAAATGTTTTCAGTGAATTAAAGATAGCACAATACATACCTCTAAATATGGTTGTCAGTTTTTCACAGACACCATTCAAACAGGTGCCTACTGAAATGGTAACAAATTTGATCCCCCAAATCACAGAAATATTTCTGAGATTTAAATGACAGGGATACTCTAGAAGGGGGGGGGGGTCACCAACTGTTCGTTAGCCTTACATTAATACACTAGAATTTTAAACGTGCTTAAAACTATCATTCATCAGAACGGTGAAACAAAACATTTGCAGCATTCTGAATAAGAACAAAGCCAGCCCATTCTTAAACCAGGGCACTACAAAAGTGAGTGTCTCAACTGACTCATGAGAGGGAGGTGCACGTGAAGGTTATCCTTGCGTTTAGCTGTTTGGTACATAGCCACTGTCAAAATATTAGCTTCTAAATTAGTTCCATTCTGCTCATGATTCTTGCCATTAAGTGGACAGTGGCTCTTAGAAATGCATATTTAACAAATAACCGCAGCTTATTCCAAGGGTTTGGCCACTAAGATGTATCTTATATACTACTCTATACCTAAAACCATTGTAGCATCCAAGCTGTGATGAGGAAGGCATTTAAGTTATATGCATACCTTGAGCTAAAATCACATCTGGCAAAAGAAAAATGTATTTTACATGTGAGACATAGGTGCAGTGCTTACTGTCACTTTATAATAGCTGATCAATATTGTTGGACATGACCAGAGCACATTTTATCCCTGCTTGTAACATTCACAATATTCCAGTCTAGCACAGGTTTACATTTTCAGTATAAAAGCTTCCAGTCTGCATATGGTTACCCTTTTATTTACTAGCAACAGATGTAGTCCTGACATACCTCTCAACTGTATAGATTTTTGTCTCATATTTTTTGATCTGTTTCTCATAAAATTGTGGTTTTTCTGGCAAATTATTTGCAAATCACTGACATTTGAAGTCAGAAAATAATAGACATTTGAGTTTTAGACTTCACACCCTTCAGAAAATTCATGCTAATGCAAAACTTGTTATTCTATCAACTTTCTAAGTTTGTGAGAGCAATATTTAAAAAGTGCCCCAATTTTTTGGGCCTTTGTCCCCCCATTATTTATGGCTTTGTCCAGATTTCTTGCTCTGAGATTCAGCGGTATGGTCCTGTGCTATCACGGTCATATAAGTACGGACTGCTGTGTTTTTCTCTACATGCACAATTCCTATGTTCCTGTTGGCCCCACATTATGCAAAGGTTGTTTGCGTATATTTAAAAAATCGTGTTCAAGTGTATCCAAAGACCAGAAAGCAAACAAGTCGATATTAGCGCTTTCATTCACTTATTTATTACGTGAACTTCCTCAGAAAAACAGTTCCACTCATTCATTCTTCCTTTTATACTTAATCAACATCAAATCCACTTCACATATATGTATAAAAAAACTATCGTATAGTTTAAATTATTGTTAAATATACTAACTATTTGTTCAATAAAAAACATTTTAAATTTATAGACTCATGGAGTCCTGGATATTTATCAGCCCCTAAAAATAACTGCCATAACGTTTCTTTACATTCCAGTGCATTATTTAAATCACCACCAAAAATGATTTCATTAATCTTTTCAACTACAGAAAATTCAATAATTTAAACTATACAATAGTTTTTTTTTATACATATGTACATATTTGAAGTTTAAGTTTGGAGCCTGTTTCGTTGTAGTGTTTGGAATTTGTTTGCGTATATGTTATGAATGATGAAAGGTGTGTCTTGAAATGTATGTGCTTTTGTTTAATGTTTCCATGGGCAGTGTAGTTCAGACTGCAGTCTGATGGCCAAATTTCCCCTAGTAGAATAGATACCACCTTGCAGCTCCTCTGAAAAGTGGTTACAAGACTAGTGGGACTAACCCAAATATAAAAGGATAAATAAATAAGGATAAATAAACTACAGAGAAAATAACGGAAGCCTTGGCGTAAGTAAATGGAACTTCACTCTCCACCTTGGTTCAATATGTCACAAAAAAACATAAAAACACCTGAAACACTTATTTTAATTTTAATGAAGATAATAGCTGATCCTGTGATGAACAGAGAGGTAGGTGAGCAACTCTAACATTTAAACTTCACATTAAAACTGGGGTAGACAGCATCCACACAGTAACCACATGCACTGATTCACATGAAAACCATTCAGCTGCTTAAATAAAAATTTTCTTTGCAAACTAAAAAAAGTTTCATGGAGGAGATCAGAGATGAATTGTGTAGCTGCATTGTTTTTGCATCGTGAAGCAGAATTAAAATTTCAGTTTTGTCAGCCACTTCTTTCACCAAGGTCATTATCTGAACAGAACTGTTCATGTGAAACCAGATATGAAAAAAATGTTTCCTGGATCACAAGCCATACTCAGCCCTCCTTCTCCCATCAATGCCACCACTAGCAATGATGTAAACTGCATTAGTAGTCATGACAGCCACATACAAATAAGATGCATGTTAGCAAATGCATGACAACTGCACTACTGATTCCAGCCAAAGCATTTAGTGCCTCTCATCAAATGGTAAACTTGGAGACCTGGGGACATGTGTTCTGGGATTGCTCAGTGCTGTCAGGAGTCAAATACATGTTAAAACAAATATGTGAGGACATAGGGCCTGAACTTGCAATGATCGTGAAACAAGATTTTCTTCTGGGAGTCCTAACAACTTTCTCCATTGGATCACCTAACTCAAGTTTGTTAAATTAGCCATGCCTGGTAGCCAAGAAATGCATAATGAAAAGATGGCAATCTGTACACCCTCCTTCCCCCCTGGATCTCTTAGCACTAATGAATGACTTGATCGGCATGGACTATCCTGATCAAGAGAAATGTAGAAATTCTGCAGTGATACAGAAAGGGTTCTTTGAAATAATTACAGAAGACAACCCAGAATGGTAACAATACATGGTCAGGAATATTGTGTTCATTTTTGCATGGCGTGAGTAAGCATTGCTACAGTAGATATGCTATGCAGTTGCTCAATGTTGCATAATAAATTTTGATTCAATTTAAAAGAAGTAAAGCAGTGGTTCTGCTCCAAGTCAACAGGTTACTTCACTCACATTATAGTTGTGTTAACATGTGCCACTTTAACCAGTAACAAACCTTACATATATCTGGGATCCTTTTTTCCTCTTAAAACAGTTATTAGCTCTTAGTTACAGCTAAACCTTACTTTTGCTTTATTAAAAATAAATGCATTCCTCCAAGATCAAATAGTGGTCGAAGTTGTAGAGGAGAGGGCTGAAGGGGGAACACTGAGACTGAACCTACTCAACTCTGTCACAGGAAGAGGGTTGAGACCCACATGCCTGGGGTGCATACTCCATCTGGAATCCCTATAGGGTATCAAGGATCAGCGTAGGTTCTTGGCTTAAAGGATGGAAGAACTAGGTACTATTGAGGGTACATGTCTTTCAAAAGAAGGGACAAGTACTCATGTGTACCCACTGCAAATCCAACCCCCTTAAGACATAGAGGACATGTATAAACTGGAACAGCAGGGATAAGAAGGAAACACCTGATTCCCAGCAGGTAACTGCATCACTCCAGTTGTTTGCTGTTCACCCCTAGAGGAATGAATGGGCTGTAGGGCTATCACCTTATTATGCAACTACCGGGGAATAAATAGGCCAAATCGGAAAATGGGAGGGAAAGCTCAACGGTTGGGGGATCAGGAGCCAGAAAGGAAGTGTTCCTTTTCCCACTTCCTTTTATCTAATGTATGTGAAAGACTTAGCTCACCACACTGCTTTAAGCACATCTTCTTCATTTCCTATAAACAGCAGTGTGTCCTGCTGAAAGGAATGGCCTTGGTAGTGAAGTGCAGCACTTAAATAGTTAAGTAAACTATCAGAGCAGCACTGTACCCATTAGTGAAGATTGGGTGAAGATGGGTGAAGGCTGCCAGCCTAGCCAGATAGAATTTTGGAGATAATTCTGTCATCTGTAAATATTAATGTAAACCACAGGCTTGTTGTCTTAAATGGTAAAAATAGTGTTACATGTGGAACTGGAAAATAATGTAACAACAATGCACTCTACTGACCAAGTAAAGCATGCTGTGACCCTTTGATGTTAAAACTCGGAGCCAATAAGTCTAGAGTGAGGCATCCTGCCTATTGTTTTAAGGCCAGAGTTAATGGCCAGAATGTGCATGCATAAATGTCCTTTATTGCTCTGGCTTCTGCACAGAGGTGAAGAATGTAAATGTAGTTTCTGTTAGCCTGGGAAGCCATGGAAGTGTGAAGAATGATGTAATGTGAACCAGGAATGTGATTTTAAAAACAGAGAGACTCAAAGAGCATTAAGCATTTTTGTCTTGACCATCCAACTCAACAGCACTTTCTTGCTCTATATGTAAGTTTATCTTAGACTTGTGTTTTCTCTTAGAAATAGCTAGAAACTAGAAAGATTAGACTGTGTTTTTCTGTGATGTCAGAACTGTACTACTGAATTATTTTAAGTATTTCTCTGTGTTCTCTGAACTCTTGACTAGGAATGTGCAGTAGAAAGTATTGTCTTGTGTTTTGACTATTTGTTATTAAATATTTTTAAACCCTTTCAGCTGTGGCTATTTTTGTAGAGATCATTTAAGCTCTTAGAGTACTTGCATGCCTTTGGTAAAATTGTACAAAGCCACTCTAATAGCTTTAGCCCTGGGCTATACTACCAATTGGATAATAATATTGCACAGTAGTAATTGGACACTCTTTTAAGGGCCTTTGAGTAGCTGATAAATATCGGTGGATGGTGGCAGCTGGTACTACCGTATAGTCTGGGAAAAAGGGGCACAGCTGGAGAACCTGTGCCAGCCTTTCTCAGGAGTGTCTGTGTGGTGTATAAACTCTTCTCAAAGTGTGTGTGTGTGTGTGTGTGTGTGTGTGTGTGTGTGTGTGTGTGTGTGTGTGCGTGCACGCATGTGCCAGCTACTTGGGCAGGGACACAAAGCACTGGTTGGACAGAGAGGGTGCTGGAGGTTTTAGCTTGCCCACTAGGCTGAGATCTGGACCCTATAGCTGTGCCAGTGAGAAGTCTTATTGGGGACCTGGAGAGCAAGGGAGCGACCAGCCCCGGACTGACTGTGATCTCTGTGTGTTCTTGAGGGAAATTGCACTTTACTGTGTGTATTTGTTATCCTTTCCTCCTATATGAGATGCCCCTCATTAGTGTTAGTGGTGACGATTGAGGGTCCTTGATTGCTGGGCCAGGGCACAGGCATCACATATTAACTGTTTGGCAGTGGTGGGATATCCACACCACATAGTAATTGGTTGGCAAATACTAATTGGCTTGTAGTGGTGTGGGTAGAGTCAATTCCTGTCGCTTCTGTACAGTGAGCTCTGAAGGTGTTTTGTACTCTAAATCAGCCACGCAGTGAATACTCAGAGTTCAGATCACAATTGTTTTATTTCTTTTGTTAGTTTAGTTAGTCAGGGTGAGCAGGCAGCATGTCAGCAGAGGAGTATGGAAAGCTGACAAGGAGCCAGCTGACTGAGATGTGCCAGGCTAGGGGACTGGTGCATGGAATCCAGACTAAGGCAGACCTGATTGCAGCCTTGCTTACAGCTGCATCAGAAAACAGCAACCAGGAGGACAATCATACTGGCAGTGGAGATATGATACCCTGGGAGAATGGACATCTCAACCTTTCTGCAGAAGACTTAAAAATCCATCTGGAGCTAAAGAGACTTGAGTTGGAGGCCAGGCATTTGGAGATAGATGCCGAGGAAAAGGAGCGGCAGAGAAAGCATGAGAGGGAAATGCTGACTCTTTGCTAGAGTCATGGAGGTAATAGGGAAAGGAGTAACTGGACCTCAGAAGCACAAAAGGTCGGTATATTTCTTCCGCAGTTTAAAGAGGGGGATAATTTTGATAGTTCATTCATATGTTTGAGAGGGTATGCAAACAGTATAGTGTTAACCAAAGGCAATGGGTACAGTTCCTGACCCCCTTACTTCATGGTAAAGCTGTAACTGTTTTGTCAAAAATGTCTGACATTGCATGTTTTGATTATACTGCTGTTAAAAAACACTTGTTAGAATTGTTTAAGCTAACCTGAAATGTATTGGAAAAAGTTTAGTGAGGACAGACGCAAAGCAGATGAAAGTGTGTGTGAATATGCTGCTGAGCTGAGCACGTATTTCCATAGTTGGGTGAGTGGATGTCAGGTCACCACTTTTGAAGGGCTGGTAGAACTTTTGGTGAAGTGACAAGCCCTTAGCACTTTGCCTGAGGACATGAGGATCTGGTTAGCTGATAGAAAATGTGCTATTTCAGATGGGTTGGGGAAGAAGGGAGACCTATACCTGGCAAGCAGGGTAGCCCTGCACAGGAAAGGGACCCCCAGTACTGCTCATGGGTCTAAAGGAACCCAGGGTGGGCAGCACAGACTGCCCCAACAGAATCTGCCAGTAGCAGGGGAAGCCACTAGGGGTCTGTATTAGAACATTGAATATATAACAGTTCAAATCACTAAAGGTCAACCTTTAGTGATCTAACTGTTAAAACATCGAAGGTTCAGAAAAAAAATAAAAACAACAACAACAAAAACTAAATGGTGTGGACAAAGGGGCAAGCCCCCCTGCACACCCCACACCCCCGCTACTTAAATATACCAACTCCAAGACTGCACTACATTGAAGTAAACGGAAATCTCCCCTTACGGAAATTTCCGTTTACTTGTTCGATGTTCTGCAGTTTCACTATTCTCGTGTTGACAATGTCAGATTCAACATTGTCGGCTTTCCAGAATTTAATATAGACCTGCCACTAGTCCAGGTACACATCCAGGAGCTAGGGTTAAATGTTTTGAATGCAACCAGTGGGGCCATGTGGCATACAGGTGTCCACAGAGGCAAGGTGGGGAACAAAAGGTGAGGGAGCCAGTAAGTGGGAAAGACAAAATACCAATAGTAGGTTGTCTTGAGACAACAGGGGTACCAAACTACCATCCTGCAGATGTCCTAATAGGGAAGGACTTGGATGAGGCAGTACCATGTGCTTATGCAGTTACACGCAGTTAGGCTAGGAGACAAGCATGTGAGTCTGGTAGCCTGGGGGAGACCCAGACAGACTGCATACTTGCAGCCAGGACTGGTGATGTGGTTCCTTCAGGGAGGGAGCTACCCTGTAACAGTAAGACTGAAGGTGAGCCACACCTGCTTGGGGGTACTGATGGTCCCTTGGACAGAGTAACTGCAAAGGTAGAAGTGAGTAGTAGTACCCAGGCTGACAATGAGGCACCACTGTCAGAGGATGCCAGATTTCCTGTGGAAGGGGAGCTGGGAAGGGTTACAAGGAGAGAGTTGACACAGGCTCAGCTCTCAGACCCTACGTTGCAAGGCCTGAGGCAGGTAGCTAGGGAGGCACCTGATTCTCATGGAAAGAGGGAATCTGTATACTGGGACAAAGGGTTACTATATAGAGAGTGGACCCCTGAGGGAGGGCTAGGAGGTGAGAGAGTACAGCAGTTGGTAGTGCCTAGAGCCTACCATCTGGCACTTCTAGCCATAGCCCATGATATTCCCTTTGCAGGTCATATGGGCATAAAATGTACAAAGAGGCATATTATGCAGAACTTCTATTGGCCTGGAATTTCCGGAGATGTAACAGCATACTACAGGACCTCTTAGAAGTGCCAAAAGGTAGGCAAGACAGGAGACAAGGTGAGAGCTCCTCTGATGCCTTTGCCTGTGATGGAGGAGCCA
Organism: Protopterus annectens; assembly: GCF_019279795.1. NCBI lineage: Eukaryota > Metazoa > Chordata > Ceratodontiformes > Protopteridae > Protopterus > Protopterus annectens. The sequence goes on from NC_056746.1 coordinate 1,169,096,108, forward strand.
TTTCAGAGGGTAGCTATGGATATTGTGGGTCCTCTGAGTACCCCAAGTTCAACAGGGAAAAAGTATATCCTAGTGGTAGTGGATTATGTTACATGATACCCTGAGGCAGTGGCTCTGTCCTCCATTGAAGCAGAAAAGGTGGCCAATGCTTTATTAGAGATTTTCAGCAGGGTAGGTTCCCAAAAGAAATACTGACTGACAGAGATGCCATTTCATGTCAGACCTGCTGGCTTGTCTGTGGAAGTCCTGTGGGGTGAAGCACATGAAGATCACCCCCTACCATCCCCAGACTAATGGTTTGGTTGAGAGGTTAAACTCAACAATCAAGTTCATGCTACAGGCATTTGCAGATCAGTTTAAGAGGGAGTGGGACAAATATTTGCCCCATCTGTTTGCTTACAGAGAAGTTCCCCAGGAATCCACAGGTTTTTCACTCTTTGAGTTGCTGTATGGGCATAGGGTGAGGGGACCTCTAGATTTAATTTGAGATGAGTGAGAAGGTGAGTGCGAGTCTCACAAGGAGTCTGTTGAGGCATAAGTCCTAAACCTCAAGACAAGGCTCAGGGAACTCATGGATTTGGCCCAGGAGAACCTGGCATAAGCCCAACAACAGAAAAAGGTGTGGTATGACAAGAATGCTCGAGCTAGAGAGTATGCTGTGGGGAAGCAGGTAATGGTTCTCATTCCTGTCGGACACAGCAAGTTGCAAGCAGCTTGGGAGAGACCCTACAAGGTGATAAGAAAGGTAGGTGATGTTAATTACATGGTGGAACTGCTAGACAGAAGGCAGGGGCACAAATTGTACCATGTTAACATGATGAAACCTTACCATGATAGGGAAGCCCTTGTGCTGAGCATTTGCAGTGGATTGCAGGAGGAGTCTGAGAGAGGTCTGGGGACTGATCTCCACAGTGAGGCTCGGGCTGATATCTCAGTGGAAGGGGTAGCAATGTCCCAGCAGCTATCTCCTACCCAGGTTTGAGAAATCTGAGCAGTGTTGCAGGAATTTGGGGACATGTTCACTGGGAAACCAGGGCGCACCCACCTGGGGCAGCAGCAGGTGGATACAGGACCCCAAAGGCCTATTAGGCATGCCCCTTATAGAGTGCCTGAGAGAGTCAAACAGGCTGTGAGGGAGGAGATACAGGAGATGTTGGAACTAGGGGTGATTCAAGAGTCCAACAGTCCTTGGGCCTCCTCAGTGATGCTGGTGCCAAAGAAGGATGGCAGCACCAGGTTCTGTTTGGACTACAGGAAATTATATAGTCACACAGAGTCAGATGCTTACCCTATGCCTAGGACAGCTGAGGCCCTAGAGCATCTGGGTGGGGCTAAGTATCTTACAACCATTGATCTTACCAAGGGTTACTTGCAGGTGCCCTTGACTCAAGTGCTAGAGAGAAGTCAGCCTTTGTGACTCATTTTGGCTTGTATGAGTTCACAAAGATGCCCTTTGGGATGAAGAATGCCCCAGCAACTTTCTAGGGCTGGTAGATCACATCCTAGCAGGAGCAGAAGGACTTGCCCTTGCTTCCCTAGATGATATTGCTATCTACAGCCATTCCTGGCCAGAGCACCTTCAGCATGTCAGGGAGGTGCTGGGCAGACTACAGAGGGCAGGGCTGACCATTAAGCTGAGCAAATGTCAGGTGGGTATGGCAGAGGTCCCCTACCTAGGACATAGAGTGGGGAGTCATAAGATAAGGCCAAAACCTGCCAAAGTGGAAGCCATTCAGGCATGGCCTGCACCTGTTACTAAAAAGCAGGTGAGGGCATTTTTAGGGACAGCAGGGTACTACAGAAAGTTCGTCCCCAGTTATAGTATCATAGCTGCTCCCCTCACAGACCTGACAAGGAAGAACAGGCCAGATAAGGTAGTGTGGACAGCAGGGTACTACAGAAAGTTCGTCCCCAGTTATAGTATCATAGCTGCTCCCCTCACAGACCTGACAAGGAAGAACAGGCCAGATAAGGTAGTGTGGACCCCAGCATGTGAACAGGCATTCCAGAAGCTTAAAAAAGCTTTGGGAGGACTCCATGTGTTAGCCAGTCCATATTACAGCAAAGAATGTGTTGTGCAGGTAGATGCTTCGAACCATGGGGTGGGAGCTGTACTTAGCCAGATTTCTTCAGAGGAGGAAGAGCACCCAGTGGTTTATCTCAGTCATAGGCTCCAACCCAAGGAGGAATTCTATGCAGCTGTAGAAAAGGAATGTCATAGTATGGGCACTGCAGAAACTTTAGCCTTATCTATATGGAAGGAAATTCACTGTTATGACAGATCACAACCCTCTAACATGGTTAAACAGAGCCAGTAAGCAAAATGCCAAGTTGCTAAGATGGAGACTGGGGTTGCAAGCCTATATGTCCATGCAGCACCACAGTGGGATTAGCAATGCCAATGCAGATGAGCTCTCAAGACAGGGAACAGGGTAAGGTATACTCAGATAGACCTAACTCCCTCAAGCAGCATTTCTCAAGAGTCACTTGAAAAACTAGCTTGAGTTCTCCAGGGGGTGAGAAATGTGAAGATTGGGTGAAGATGGGTGAAGGCTGCCAACCTAGCCAGATAGAATTTTGAAGATAATTCTGTCATCTGTAAATATTAATGTAAACCACAGGCTTGTTATCTTAAATGGTAAAAATAGTGTTACATGTGGAACTGGAAAATAATGTAATAACAGTGCACTCTACTGACCAAGTAAAGCATGTTGTGACCCTTTGATGTTAAAACACGGAGGCAGTAAGTCTAGAGTGAGGCATCCTGCCTATTGTTTTAAGGCCAGAGTTAATGGCCAGAATTTGCATGCATAAATGTCCTTTATTGCTCTGGTGTCTGCACGTAGGGGAAGAATGTAAATGTAGTTTCTGTTAGCCTGGGAACCCAGGGAAGTGTGAAGAATGATGTAATGTGAACCAGGAATGTGATTTTAAAAACAGAAAGAATCAGAGAGCATTAAGCATTTTTGTCTTGACCATCCAACTCAACGCCACTTTCTTGCTCTATATGTAAGTTTATCTTAGACTTGTGTTTTCTCTTAGAAATAGTTAGAAACTAGAAAGATTAGACTAAGTGTTTTTCTGTGATGTCAGAACTGTACTACTGAATTATTTTAAGTATTTCTCTCTGATCTCTGAACTCTTGACTAGCACTGTGTAGTAGAAAGTATTGTCTTGTGTTTTGACTGTTATTAAATATTTTAAACCCTTTCAACTGTGGCTGTTTTTGTAGAAATAATTTAAGCTCTTTAGAGTACTTGCATGCCTTTTGTAAAATTGTACAAAGCCACTCTAATAGCTTTAGCCCTGGGCTATACTACCAACTGGATAATAATATTGCACAGTAATAATTGGACACCTTTTTAATGGCCTTTGAGTAGCTGATAAATATTAGTGGGTGGTGGCAGCTGGTACTACTGTATAGTCTGGGAAAAAGGGGCACAGCTGGAGAACCTGTGCCAGCCTTTCTCAGGAGTGTATGTGTGGTTGTACAAACTCTTCTCAAAGTGTGTGTGTGTGTGTGTGTGTGTGTGTGTGTGTGTGTGTGTGTGTGTGTGTGTGTGTGTGTGTGTGTGTGTGTGTGTGTGTCAGCTACTTGGGCTGGGACACAAAGCACTGGTTGGACAGAGAGGGTGCTGGAGGTTTTAGCTTGTCCACTAGGTTGCGATCTGGACCCTATAGCTTTGCCAGTGGGGAGTCTTATTGGGGACCTGGAGACCTGGAGAGGAAGGGAGCGACCAGCCCCAGACTGACTGTGATCTCTGTGTGCTCTTAAGGGAGATTGCACTTTACTGTTTGTATTTATCCTTTTCTCCTATATGAGATGTCCCTCACTGGTGTTAGTTGTAAGGATTGAGGCTCCTTGATTGCTGGGTCAGGGCATGGGCATCACACCATTTCCTAATGAAATGCTCCTAAATTGCCTGCCACTGTCAGTTTGATCCTTTCATTCTCTGAAACCTATTTTCTCCTGTTCATGAGTAAGCAGAACTAAAGCCTATCTCAGCAAGCAAACAAACAATGCATATAAGTCAGTAAATCACTCTAACATATACTCACGCACACACACCTATGGGCAGTTTATAGAATAACCAGTTCAACTTTCAGCATGCATTTGGGATGTGGGAGGAAACCTGAGCCCCTGTCAAAAACACACACACCTGTTGACAGTTGGCAAGATCACTAATTCACTAATTGGCATGACTATAGAAAAACTGAGACACCCTCCAGGAAATCCATATGGACATGGAGAAGACATACAGTCTCTGAAAAAGAAATGCCACCAGCTGGGAATTGAACCTTGCGCTGTGAAACAGCAATGTTAACAGCTGCTGTGTTATGCCGCCTTGGAAATAAGCTATGCGGGTCATTCTAGACTGAATCTGAGCCAAAGCCATTAGAACAAAGTATACAAAAGAGAGTTTGAACAGATAATTACATAGCATAAGCCAGCTATGTAGCACAGAGGGCTAAAACCCTAAATGTGGCCGAGATGTCCAGAGGTCCAGAGATCCACTAGTGACCTGACTCCTGAAGGAACTGTGGAGCATGAGGGTAGTTTAGAATAGGAAGCTGAAGCCAGTTCATCCATGCTTGGGGAAGGGGGAAGTTTGAGCTTCTGATGCATGGCTGGGTCTTAAAAGATGTAAGAGACCTAGCAATCAATAGCTGAGCCAAAGAACTCATGTTCACCAAGCTATGTATAGCCATGCATTGGGGTGGCATTTTGGGAAGCCATGAATGTTCGCCTATTGCAGTTACAAGCATGTAGGTCACAGAAAGTCAAATAAACATTTAAAGTTGCCTAGATAACTCCTTCCTCACCACTCAGCACTTCCTTTTAAGTCATATGTTGCTGAAAAGCATGAACTGCCATAAAGGTTAATTCTTAGTGGAGACTGGGGACCCTCCATACAACATCAAGTGGGTCATAACCAGCCCAAAGGTGCAGGAAATGAATGCTCAAATGACTGAAGAGGGATGGAAGTCAGTAGGTGCTAAACCCAAAGCAAAAGGAAAAAAAATAGGAGACACAATATGGGAACACTATATTGTCATATCCCTGTTAGTCAGCAGATAGTGTCAAGTATGTTTAAACAAAGGGTTTTACTGTTGATACTTCATTTTTCTTGTCCATAGAACAGTGCTGAATAACTGACAAATGGAGCAATAGGCAAGGTAATGGTCTGCCTCCCAAGCCATACCGACATCTCATTATTTGACAGCCTTTCTCTGGTTTCTATAAAATACTGTTCAAACCTGTCAGTGTGCATACTATTTTTATTCTTCACTTTTACAATGATTACAGAGATTTTGCTTTTAATTTAAAACAATTATTTCAGATTTTACAGTAAAATCATTGCAAGCCATTTGCTAATCCAACCAAAAAAGCTCACATTGAAAATAGATTTTGTATGAGCAGCAGTAAAACATGTCTTCCCTTGAAACTCACATTTATAAAAAGTACATCTGGCAAGTTATTAAACTACAAACAACATGATGAGATTCATAGTCAAATAGTATGTACACTGGACAGCTAAGTGTTTTATCTCCCAAGCCTCGGCTTACACTACCAAGGGCACCAGAACAGGTCAGAAATGTAGAATGTATGGCTAAGCTGAAACACATCCCAGTGATAGATTGCCTAGTACACACCTATGAACCTGTAAGGGTGCAGGGATTTGAAGACCATGTGTAATGCACTTGCTAACAACCTGGGACAGCCCACTGGATGCAAATGTCCCTTTTCAAGAGCACAGCAGGAGCACTGTCTAGTCAGGTCACTTGGTTAGGATCACAAAGTAGACAAAGGCTGAATGAATCAAACCCTGCACTGCCAGAAACAGCTCATAAACTTACTCATCTTCATTAAGTGGCAGACAAGCACTGTGATAAGCCAAGACAGTGCATTTAACACCTACATGCCTGCAATAACTCTCTGCAATAAATATTAACATTACATTTGTACAGGCATGTACCTTTAAGCAAAGATCAAGCTGCCTATGCTCAAGTATTAGAGTGGCATTACAGGAAGCAGCTCATTGTACAGCTTATTCACAACAAAATAATAAATACATTGACAACAATCTATGAAACAAGGAAACCAAGAACCATACCCGAAGAACATGGCTCATATAGGAATGCTACAGTATGCTACTACATATTTCTTCCTTTAATCCATAAAAATTCTGTGATGTAAGAACCAAGTATTTACACAAACACACACATAAATATGTGCATACACACACACACACACACACACAAACACACCCATATATATATATATATATATATATTAAGTGCAGCCACTTATATGACTGTATACCTCAGATATCTGCTTAAGATAAAGTGAAATATATCTCAGCTTCCTGCTGCCAGAACCACACAGTGCAGCCCATTGCAACTTCCCTTCTGTCCTCCCAACTTCTTGGCTCAAGAATCAGAGACAAAGATCCAAAATCAAGAACAGATTTTAAATACCACAACTGATATTTATTTTAGATCTTTGTATTGGCAAGCATTTTCTAAAGGACACAAAGTCTGAAACTCGCATGCCTGTCATTTAGTGAGTGTAATCCATAACAATTTGTCAGAAAGCAACAGATTTTACAAAGAGTAGCTAAAATGCTTCTCAGCTTCTTTGATTGAAAGATCTGGACAAGCCAAAAAATGGAGGGACAAAGGCTGAAAAAGAGAAGTTTTAAATATTATTTTATCTATTTTATTAACTGTGCAAACCAACTATTTACTAGAAGTGTCCCTTTTTAGGGGTGACCTGGTAGCACTTTCTGGTTAAGTGACTTACTCAAAATTGCACAGTAAATAAACAGGTGGAAGAAATCAAACCCTGTTCTTTTGACCAAAATAAGTAGTTTAACAACTCTGAGCCTCAATCCACTTTGCAAAGTAGCATGTACCTGTTATTTACTTTAAAGGGTAACAGAACAGGTGTTGAATTGACATGTATTTTCTTAAACAATAAGAACTATAAAAAACTATAATGGTTAGCTTTACAGATTGATGTAATCTTCATTAACTTAACAGAAAAATCAAACATTTTAAAAGGATGGCAAAAGTATGAGGTATATCAGAGAAGAACAGCAAACTCAGGACAAGATGAAAAGTAGAAACTTTGCCTAAAAAGTTAACACAACAAACACTGAATTGATATACATTTTCTGAACAATAAGGAACAATAAGGACTGAGAAACTCTAACTAGTATCATTATCGGCAAACTGTAATTCTCATTAATTTACCAGAAAATCAAGACAACGATGCAAAAAATGGAGGAAAAATGTGAAACAGCAGAGGAAGACCACAACACCTTTGCAAAAATAAATGTGGATTTTTTCTTTCTTTCTCTCTCTCTCTCTTCGGTAGACTCAAATAAAAAAGAAAGAAATATACTCGTATTTTGTTTCTGCAGAGGTGTTATGCTCTTCCTCTGCTTTTACATATTGTAATTGATTAAAGTACAAACTCCCATGGGTAGCATAGGTCAGCTAAATGCATAGCAGGAGCATTTAAGCTTGCAACAGTAAATTTACTTGAGAAATTTACTGGAAGGAATAAAGTGCACTGGGAACATAATTCAAAGTTACTGCTTTACAGTCATGGAACATCGTTATTGACCATGTTTGTGCCTCAGTAATGCATACAGAAAACTAATAATGGCCTAAATGATGTGGCTGGTAGCACTGATGTCCCAGTCTTGCACAAGGCACTAGGTGTCTGTCTAGTGAGCCTTGTGCAAGATCTAGTTCTGCTGTGGAATTTCAGCAACTGGAATTTATGATGCCTCTGAGCTTGGGTCATTCTGAGTAAAGGGTCCTTTTTTCCTTTCCTCTGAGATTTCTTTGACCACAAAGTTAGTTTATTTAGCTATTGGGAGTGTAAAAGCAATGCCCCTTAACTTTGGGTGGTGCAGAGAGATGGAGCCTCCCTAGAAAAATGTTCATTGTTATTCTATGATGTTGTTCTTTCCAATTTCTTGTATTTGCAGTAATGAACATTTTTGATATTTTCTTTATGATGTTATGAGTCCTGACACAGTGTGGCTCAACATTATTGTTTCATTTACTTCTTTTTCTGTCTTGAAACAACCTTCCACTAGTAATGTCATTTTTGAATTTTATGCAAGCAATTTTGCATTAGTATTTATAACTTTGACTGTAGTTTTAATGCTTACATATGCTAGTATTTATTAAATTAATGATTGTACATGAACTAAACATTTTTCTCTATATACATAGATAACTCTGGTTTTTACTTCCATCGATTGTATAAACACACGTTTACTCATGTCTTTTACTGTCCGTTTCTTTAATTTTGTTTTGAGTAATTTTTGTAAGCAGTTTGTTTTTACATTTTGAGCTATGTTATAGCCCTTATTTATTTTACCTTCCTAAGATCTCTGCTAGTACTTGTACACATTATTGCAAATTATTTAATTCCCTGCATGTTGCATATTTTTCCATTTGCCTAGACAGTTGTGTGAGTATAGCCCTACATTGTGCAAACTGAATTGTTGCTTTGTCTCTTGTTAGTATCAATAATATTATTAGCCTTGACTTCGCCAACTTTTTTCCAACCACGTTTTCTATTTTTGCTAGATTAGTCACACAGCTAAATTAATACATTTGACTTGTTTTAATTTTCTTGCATTTACTTCAGATAATTCTGATATTGCAGATCGAGGATATTTTCTAATCACAAAATCTACTTCAGATAATGTTAAAAATTTTCTAGAAGTATAGTTTTGATTAATTTATTTAGTTTTAATTATTATTTCTTGGTCTGTATTTGGGAAATCACATCTTTTGGGAAATGTTAATTGTGTGTAGTGCATACATGTTTACTAATGTCCTTCTTGTAAAACATTTTTATTTAACTTGAGAATTAGCAAATGCATCTCTTAAATCAGCCACTTTGCTTCCATCCATGTCAGCAATACAACTTGCTATCTTGTTTTAGCTGTTATATTTAAAGCAACTGCATAAATGTTGATTCTTGCACCAAATATTCCGTATGAGACTTGACACTGCGAATTACAGTTTTATTGCAATCAGTGCCAATGACCAAAGCTTATGTCATTCAGATTTTTCTGACTTGCTGAATACTGGTTGCTTAACATTGTATGTACTCTGTGACTAGTATTTATAAAGAAGTGTATTATTTTCTGAGCCCATTCCATTCTCCTGGTCTGACTATGTATAATGCTTAATAACATTATACTTAGCTTTAAGAGTTCTTGCTTGTAATCCTGCTTCTCCTGATTCAAGCATCTTCAACAAGTGTAGTGCCGACTCGCAAACAATAAACAAGATAAGTCATAAATCTTGTGCTGTAGAAATTGTTTATTTGCCATTAAAGTCCATTTGGGCATGTACTCCCTTTTCAATGGAGGCCCAGGGAAAAAAAATCTCACAAACATTATGCAGTAATTAGATGTATAAATAACAAAGAATACAACATTAACTAAAAAAAATATACTGTACAAAGATTGTACAGCTATAGTTATGGACACATGAAATCTATGTATTTATGTATAGATACGTACAGCAGTATAGCTTTAGGTTCATAGGTGTGTACTAGGATAATGGCCCTGGAGCCTTTAAAAGCCTAGCCCATAGGATTACCCTGGCATTGTGCCACCCGGCCTTAGCTCCCAGTGCCTCTGTCAAGTAGAGCCACTGGTGTTATCCCTGGGGTGAATTTTCTATTTCCCATCCACTCGTCAAGATTTCTCTTGAAGAGGGTCAGCAAGTTGCTCTGCTTAACATGTATGGGAAGTCTGTTCCATAGCTTGGGCGGTCTCAGGGTTATGACCCTGTCCCTCCAGTATGTTCTGTTGATTGTGGTAATGAGGTTGAGGTCTCTGGAGTGTGTGGTGCGGAGGGGATTGGGATTTCTTTAGATGCAGCATTTCTAGCAGAGCTGGGTCAGACATGGCTTTGTAAATCAAGCAGAGATCATCTCTAAGTAGGCGATATGAGACAGAGAATACTTGGAGTTTTTTGAGTCTGTCCATATAGGATAAGTGTTTAAGGCCTAGGATCATCTTTGTGAGGTACTTTTCCTGCCTCTCCAGTTGTTGCAGGTGTCTAGTGAGGTACATGCCAAATGGGGCATTGTACTCGATGATTAGCCTAATGAGGAAAGAGTAGAGGGAGACAATGACCTCTTTCTTCCTGGATGCAAAACCCTTAGTAATGTGATGTGCCACATAAAAGGACTTTCTGACCACAGTGGCAATGCGGTGATCAAATGAGAGGTTGCTGTCAACCTGTGTTCCCAGATCTCTTATAATGCCTTCTGTGTTCAGTGGACTACCATCAATATGGTAATTCACAGGAATTGGGTTTTAATTGGGTTTTTCCCAAAGGGGATGACACATTTTTTGGCATTGAGCTTAAGGCCATGGTTCTGACACCAGTCACTGGTCTCAGTGAGGCCATTCTGTAGGATGTCAACATCACTTGGGGAGTTAATAATAGCTCCCAACTTGCAATCGTCTGTGAACTTTGTCAGCCAGAGTCCCTTCATGTTGACCTGGACTTCAGAGAAGTAGATACAAAACAGGAGAGGACCCAGGACTGAACCCTGTGGGACTCCATTCATGACTAGTCGGCAGCCTGATTTGGAGTCAGCTACTTTCACACTGTGGGTTCTATCTGTGAGCCAGTTTTCAACCCACCTAGTGCTATAGGGGTTGATGCCTAGCTTAGTGAGTTTTTCTATGATTCCTGAGTGGGGAATGGTATCAAATCAAGGTAGGCTGTATGAACCACCTTGCCTTCATCCACAGCTCTGGTGACTGACTCAAAGAAGTTGACCAAGTTGAGCAGACATGATCTACCCTTCACAAAACCAAACTGTGTGTGATCCAGAGTTTGGAGATTCCCTATGTCCTTGTTTATTAGGTCCATGATGATACGTTCCATAGCTTTACATATGGGGTAATAGTTCCCAGGGTCTGTAGTCACTCCTCTTTTGTGGAGAAGGATGACTGTAGCAGTGTGCTATTTGGTAGAGACAAAGCCTAAGCTGAGGCTGTGATTGAACAGGGCACACAGGTGAGGTGCCAGTTCACTTGTCAGGTCCCACAGAAGCTGTATTCTTGTCCTTGGACAGTGCTGTTTTAACCTGTGCAGCAGTAATACTAGGTGTCTGGCAATCTACTGGTATTGTGATTGGTCCTTTGGGGGGGGGTTAAAGTTGGCACTGAATCTGTCTGACAGTATATTGGCAATATCTGTTGGCTCGGTATAGAAGATACCATTGTGCAGTAGCTCAGAACAAATATGGGTATTACCATGGAGATTCTTTACATAACTATAGAAGGCCTTGTGGTTGCCTTTACTGTCTGCTGCAATTCTGTTGTCATAGCTAGCTTTAGAGGATTTGATGAGGGATCTCAACTTTTTGTTGAGGCTGATATGGGAGTTTTTTCAGTCTTGGGACTTCACCTTATTCTGCATCAGTTTCCTCCTTCTGCTGTAGAGTTTGGCAGAGGATCACCAGATTGGCTTCCTTTTTTTTTTTGGTTTGGAGGAGAGCATCTTGGTTTTATTGGGTATAGCGAGTTCCATGCATTTGTGTATGTGTTCGTACAGTGTATTCATGTATGATTCAGCGGTCATACAACTATTCTCCATTTGCATGGGTGCTGTGAAGTTTGTCACGTCTGTTTTTAGGAGCCCAAAGTTAGCTTTGGAGAAGTTTTTCTTGGTGGTTACCTTTTCGGGGGGGGGGGGGATGTGGATTTCCAAGGAGATTAGTTTGTGGTCGGACCTAACCAGGGAGGAGTTGACTAATGGTGTAGAGCAATGGTTGCCCATGTTATTAATGAGCAGGTCAAGGATGTTGCTACCTCTAGTGGGGGTAAGAACGAGGTGGTCCAGGGCATTGGAATTAATGAATTCCAGGAAATGTTGGGCAAGTGTATTGGTACATGAGTAGTTTTCCAAGTTAATGGAGGGGTAGTTGAAGTCACCCAGTATGAGAGTGTTAGGTTGGACCCTAATATTCTCCAGGGCACTTAGGAACGTGGAGTGTGAGTTTTGGGACATGATTGTGGACCTATAGCAGGCTACAACCTGAATCGCTGTCTTACCCAATATTAACTGCACCTGAAGTATCTCTGATGTGTTATATTGGGCTACCAGTCTGGAGGTGTCTGCATCCTTTATGAATAAGGGAACACCACCACCTTTGGAGCTTCGGTCCAAGTTCTGGGGCCGAAAGGTGTGGAATGAGTTATAGCCTGGTAGTGCAGGGGTGCATTCTGCTGCCTTGAACCAGGTCTCTGTTACAGCACAAATGTCGATGTTCTCCATTTTAAGGAGTGTTTCGAGCAAGTACATTTTGAGATTTAGACTTCTAGCACTGAGCAGCATTTTACTCAGATTGCATTTGTCTGTAGCTGTTACAGTGGTAATTTGGTCTTTGCAACACTGCCTTAAAAAGGCACTGTAGGGATGGCAAGAGCCTTGGCCAGTATCTGGAAGCCCAGGAGTGACAGATACAGGCCATCTCTGGCAAAGCATCGAGGTCTGTCACTCATGTCGTCCCAGGCAGACAGATACTGGATCCCCTTAGAATGACACCAGAAACTTAACCAATTGTTGAAAACAATCATTTTCTGTTTGTACTGTGGTATCATTCTGGGTGATGGTCAGATGCTGCTCAGGGTTAGGGTCATACCTGCCTGGGCTACATAATCCGAGAGCCCCTCTGTCTCTTTTCATGTAGTCCAGGGAGGTACATCTCAGGTCATTCACAGCCACATGTACAATGACAGAGTTATATTTGTACCTGTTGTTGAGGGACCTGAGTGTGTGCATTATGTGGTAGATCCTGGCACCTGACAGGCAACTGACTGTTACTTTCTCCTTATTTAGCCTAGCGAGCAGGACATCAGTGTACCTCACTATCAAGTCACCTATGACTAGTGTGTTGGGCATGCTGTTTTGCCTTAGGGGCTTTGGTTTAGTGGTATAATACAAGTCTAGAGCTGATAATGGGTGAATGAATGTACAGTGTTAATAGTGGGTGACCTGAGTGCACATATCGGGACGGACAAAACAGGATATGAGGACTGCCTGAGTCCACATGGGTGGGACAACAGAAATAAAGAAAGAAAATCCATTCTAGACTTCTGTATGGCAAATGGCTTAATGGTGGCCAACACATGGTTCAACGAGAGACAGTCACAAGATCACATACAAGAGTGGCCAACATGCAACTCAAGTAGACACTTTCCTAGGAACGAAAGGGCATTATTGTAAAATTAGTGATTGAAAAGTCTTCTTCAGTGAAACAGTCAGCCCAAAACATAAACCACTGGTTGCCACAATCAGATGCAAGCCGTGGTCAGAGAAGGTTCTAAGGTCAACAAAGACTTGACTGAATACCTTGAAGTTGACTAGAGAGAAAGCATAAGAGCTCAAGGAAATACTTATGGCTGTAGCACCTCACTAAGAAGAGGAAATAGGTGGAGTGGAAGAAGAATGTCAGCACCTCAAAACAGCATGTGTGAGGACTACAGAACAGATATGTGACCAAGCCAGATATGAAAGCAAGATACATAAAGAAAGCTGTTAGTGAACTGCAGAAATCTAGGAAGTCATTCAAAAAAAGGAGTGCAAGAAAAAAGTGGGAGATAGGAAAGACTCACCAGGCTAAGAAGTAGCACTGTTTAGCTAACAGAGGCTATTAGAGGAGTTGCAGTAGCAAAGATCAGAGATCAGAGGCACTCTACCAGCGTCTAGAAAGTTACATAGTAGATGGCACAAAAACTCTATTAGGTTGCAAGGCAAAGACAAAAAGATAAAGTAGATAGTCAGACACCCTTGATAAGGAATGCCAGCAACAACCTGTACACTAGTCCACAGGCCATTAAAGTACTTCCAGCAGCTTCTGAATGAAGAAAACACAATGAAAGCTGTTCTGCTGCAAACATAGTCTATGATGGAAGAAGAGGAAGAGCCCAGTCCATTAGTATTAAGAACAGACTAAGGAAAATTAAGTCAGTGAAAGAAGCATGCTCAGATAAGGTCACAGCAAATACGATCAAGATGTTGAGAGAGTTAGGGGGCTCCTGAGGGTACCTATAGCAATAATGAGAGAAAAGTGTATCCCAGATGATTGGAGAATACGCATACTGGTGCCAGTGTACAAAAACAAAGGGGTCATTCACAAACGTGAGCAGTATAAGGATATCATACTCCTTTCACGTGACATACTCTGGAATAGACTGCCCATACATGTCAAGTAGAGTGCCTCCTTGGCCCTCTTCAAAAGGAACCTTGATGATTGGATGAAAGATAGGAAATTCACCCAGGGGATCACATCAGTCACCCTGCTAGACAGGGGTCCAGGGATATTGTGGAAAGAAATATCCAGGGAATTGTTATGGCTGGGCTTGTATAGGCCCTATGAACCTATGAACATGAAAGTTCTTGAGACGGTGATGATAAATGAATACACATAGTACTAGAAAATAAAATGGGAGATGAGCAGTTCAGATTCAGATCAGGATGCAGCACAACTGATCCAATGTTTGCAGTGAGACAGATACCTGAGAAGAGGTTGGAGACAAGGAAAGAGTCCAAATGGGCATTCCTAGACTTGGAAAAAGCATATGACAAGGTCCCAAGAAGGATAATTTAAGCAGTCCTGTGGTGGTTTGAAGTCCTAGAAGCATTGATAGAATTAGTGCAGACTATGTATAAGGACCCAATGACTCAAATATGAACAGCATTCCGACTCATAGAGGGGTTCCCCAGTGGTAGTGGATGTGCATCAGGGTTCAGCTTTGAGCCCACTGCTGTTCATACTAATAGTGGACTACACTGGCAAACAGGTTGGAGGGAACAGATCAGCAAGATTGCTATGTGCAGATGTTGTGGCATTATAGGCAGACTCTGAACCAGAACTTCAACAAAGGATAGGGGAATTGGATGCAAAACTGAAGGCACAGAGGGGGGGGTCTTTCCTTTGGTATCTAATATTAAGTCTGAATAGTATGAAATTTTATTTTTTATTGATTTATTTATTTATTTATTTATCATTTGTTGACCGGGAAAGTCCGACTAGGTTCCACAGAGCCTGTTTTCAGCGGTGGCCTGGGGAGAAATGCTCCAGATGTATGTATCTATTATTTCCTCATCAACACTAAGGCTTCTCTTTACTGTTGAAGATCAATAGTAACTTATGTGCCCTTCATCTGAAGCCCAGTGGAAGTGTCAATTCAGTTTTTTTTTTTTTTTTTGGGGGGGGGGGTATTTCTTTCCTTTGGTATCTAGTATTAAGTCTGAATAGTATGACATTAATCTATTATTTCCTCATCAACACTAAGGCTTCTCTTTACTGTTGAAGATCAGTGGTAACTTATATGCCCTTCACCTGAAGCCCAGTGGAAGTGTCACTGCTCAATTTCTCCATGCATTAAGTATGTCCTGTAGAGGTGAAAAATGGGTGATAAAAGCTCTGAGGTCATATTACCAAAGGGACAGGCTTTTTGATTATGCCATACCCACTAGTTTCTCTCTTACTAAGTGTCCAGCATGCAGTGACATTAATGAGAGGAGTATATACCTTCTCTGTATGCATGACCACTGTGGACATCTCTCCACCATATGTCCACACTCCTGATTAATGCCAGCAGCCTATGCAAGTCATCAGATCTCCAGTGAGAAGGAGTATGGACAATGTAAAAATCCATGCACACCACCACCACCTGTCAGAGAAATTACAGCTGGTCATCAGCTACTCAAGTATCCATTAGCTATCCCTGCCCTCTTCATATAGCATGTGAGTTATCATGGATGGAATTCATTGTGTTTGAGCTTTTCATACTATGTTTTCTACAGAAGTAAAACCTTCTGCCCTAGGTATTATGTGAGGCTGCATTCCATACTCCTTTAATGTATGAAAGGAATCTCCAGATAACACATTTGGGAATGGGCAGAAAACAAATGATGGAAAACGGAGTGTGATGAATTGTGGCTTCACTGACTTTTGCTGCAGTCACTTGAAATGGTTCAATCCATGTCATATAGAGGCTGCTGGTTAAACCGGGGTTATTAGAACTGAGCAGAGCAGTACCCAATGTGCACCATTCTGCCAGTGCATTAGAATGTTTTATCATTAATTTTAATCAGCTTAACAGTAATAGGCATTGGCAGTTATATCGGTCAGCTGTCTTGTTGACTTATACACTAAATCTGTTTCACTAAATTTTCTGTAATTTTATTTGTTTATTTATTGGGTTTGTTAGTTCATTATTAATTTCAGTTTGTTAACTGGGGTAGAACATTAATCTCAATGGACCTTTATCAGGTTTAACCCAGGCGCACAAATACAAAGGAAGTAGTTAAAATTCAAAGCAAGGTATGAATCAAAATAAAAATGTTGTTTTTACATACACACACACACATATATATATATATATATATATATATATATATATATATATATATATATATATATATAGTCTGTCACACCTGGCCAGCCAAACTACTTCACTATTCCATTGACCTGTCCATTCTTTCTGTCCCAGCTAGTCATAGCCACGGCCAGTATAAATGACTGTTGAATAGTGAGGGGAGGTGCCATTTTGGGAGGCATTGCATTTATAGCTGTTTGTATCAAACCTTGCTGCACTTTGATGAGAACAATCCCATTTTGTACAGATATTTTCTATTCCTGTAAAGGAGAAAGTTGTTTCTAGTCTGAAAAATGTAGGAGTTTGTTGTATTGGCTCATTCAGACAAGTGCTTCCTGTTGGTCAGAATGTTTGCCTTGTGGATTTTGAATGTGAGCTCTCTCTCTCTTAGTCTTGATGGTAACTGCTTGGGCCCATAACTAAGAATAACTTACCTAAAGGGCTTGCTCAGTAGCATTCTGAGAGGTGGACTTTGTTTGTTATGAACTAAGCTGAAAAAGTCATCAAGTGACAAAACACAGAGGGCAATACTGAGTGAAGCTTAGTGTTTACAAAGATCAGTGCGTGCTGTAATGTAAGATCCTAAGGAATAATTTCAGTCAATGCGGAGCTGCTCATTAACTCATTAAGACTGAAGTTTGTCATGTAAATGAACTCAACACTTTTAGAATTATTGCTACACTCGGTTAGACTGCAGCTGTATGAATTTAGTTTGCCTGAGTTCATCTATCCCTCGTTATTCGTTTTTTGGATCCATTCTGAGCAGTGAAGTCACTGCAGAGGTGTTTATGGATTTTCATTCCAACTGAATGCAGGCTTTGTTAGTACTAGAGTTAATGATGGGTGGGGAAAGGCTGTTCCCACAACTTACTGATGCTTTTGATGTTTTTTTCGTCTTATAGTTGGCATATATAATCACTGGAGTTCAAGCATAAATTGGTGACTTGTTCAGGTACCAATGATTTACAGAAGACAGAACACACTGTCCAGGCTATGATAGTATGTCACTGTATGTACATGCTGTGAATGTAGCAGGAAAATTTGTACTGTAAAATATATAGCTCCCTGTGTATTCATTCATGTTTATTTGCATTTCACAGCAAGCTTGTTTGTAGCAATGACCACACTACTGATGTAATTGTTATTTTAATATATTCATCATCTGAACCATTAACTACTTAAATAGCATAAGGCACACTTTTGCTGCGTTTGTGAGCTCTAGCTGTCTAATGTACAGACTGAACTAAGTTTGTT
The DNA here is from genome assembly GCF_019279795.1 of Protopterus annectens. Taxonomy (NCBI): domain Eukaryota; kingdom Metazoa; phylum Chordata; order Ceratodontiformes; family Protopteridae; genus Protopterus; species Protopterus annectens. The sequence goes on from NC_056746.1 coordinate 1,169,113,813, forward strand.
ATTTTAGGTGAATGAAAACTAAGACATGGAGTGCATTGGTGGGTCAGACTTTTGAAACTATGTTTCTGTTTTCATTTTACAATCACAGGGAAGGAGGGAATGTCACATGTAACAAAAAGGAGGTATATGGTCACATGCAGACATTATTTACTTAATTGTAAAGTTTAAATATCATCTTCCTGAAAGAAGGGATGTTTCATTATAATGTCTTCCATGTTTTTAGCATCTATTCAAAGGTACTACAGTAGTACAGGTTAAAAAAAAGGCAGCATGTGCTCCTCAGGTATTGATACGTAGTACTGAATACATATTGAGTGAGGGGCTACTGTATTACCAGCAGGGTCCACCTGTGAAGTCTGAAACATTTAATACTAATAATCAGGAGGAGGTGCTACAACCCAGAGCGAAGACACATTTTAAAGAACAATAAGGACCCCCCCAAAAAAAAAAAAAACATGGACATTCACCTAACAAGCAGGTTATGCAGTAAGATTGATGCTTGGTACATATTGTTACTTGAAACCCTTCCAAATGCAGGATTTGCTTTCTTTTTTTATATTTCTTTTTATATTCTTGGCTACAAACTGATTCTTCTAAGAGAGTGTTTCACAGTGCCTGTATACTTTATGATGGGAAGTTCAGGATTGATTGTAAGAGAAAGACTGATACAATTCCTATTGGTTCTAGTTAACTGATTACTGGATACAGTCTATGAAAAAGTATAAATATGCATACATGTTCTGGTGTCTTCCGTCTCTAAAAGACTTTTGTGGTTGGTGTATCATCAAAGACTTTGCTTATGCTTTGATTCCTTTCTCTTGTACATTATATTGTTCCAATGTTGTGTAGACCCTCCTTTGTTAAATCTCATTACTGCAATATTATGTAATTTTTAGCAATATACTTTTTCATTTCTTATCCTACGTTATGTGGAATTTGTTTCTTAATTCATGTTTATGATTGTTTTTGTGTAACTTTTATACAGGCTGAACCTGAAAATGGTCCATGAGAATTAGTATTCTAGCAGACATTGGAACACAGACATAATGTCAATACCTTTTATTGGATCAGCATAAGTTTTGCAGTTACTCAAGCTTTCAGGCAAGTGAGAGTCCTTCATCAGTAGTTAAGTTACTAATATTTGATATGATGCTTAAATATCCACTTGTACCTGTTAGCCTGATAGGTTGAGTAACTTGTAAGACCTACTTTGGTCGAATAAAAAGTACTGTCATGTCTGTGGTTTTGTGTTGTGTTTTCAGTGTGCACCAGTAGTGATTCCTTTCTCATGGGAGATTTCTCCCTTCTTCATTTTGAAAACTCATGGAGTCAGCATATAAAAGTTCAGTAGATGCTGGGGCTTGCCTCTCACTCACACACATCAGTGTTGCAGAAGGGTTTGTCTCATGCAAAAATAAAAGGCTTACAATTAGAACTTTCACCCTTTTTTATGTAGGGCATTTGTGTTCACTATTTTGTTTCCCCATCATTCTAATATTTAGGGTTTCATGGTACTATTAACAAAAATTAAATGCAGTAATCCCAATCTTCTTCCACTTGACTGTGACTCTAACGTTCTACAGAATGAACAAAAAAGTACCTCTAAAAAGAAGAGAAAAATTCAGCACACCCAACCAGTCCAAAAAATACTGACAAAACATTGAACAAATTGTACTCAAAATATTTCCCTAACAAAGTTAGTGTCCCAAAAATAACTACCAACTAAAAAAGTCAACGTCAAAAAATACTAACCTTAATCAGTCCTGTATCCCTATTCCAAAAGTACTATGTAATCAAAAACAGAGAAAAAATAAGTAGAACATAATGGATTAGTGAAAGATAAACTTCACTGTTTGTCATATAGTATGTATCCTTCATCTACAGCACCAGATGCATGAAATATATTTGCCTGTATATGTACATTTCACTTAATGGCAAACCCACGTACAAGGCTACAAAAACACATGTATCTCCGTTCAGGATGCATCTAAATTCAGAATGTATATATTTGTATTTATGCTCCCCCTGTGTAATATGTGCACACACATGCACACACATTTTGAACTTTAATGAAAATAATTCTCTTTCCTGTTCAGTCTTTAAGCTCTAAGTCCTACTTATATAACAAAGCATTCATCCATTGTTCACACGAGGGCGGCCATCATTTAGTCAGTTCGCTAATGGCTGACATGGGTTGCATGATCTGACCTTCTGAAATACTTGTATTATACTTTATTCTGTGGTTTGACATCACCTTTTACATGGAATAAAACTTTCACGCCCCCGCCATACCTCTCAACTGTCCAGATTTTTGCAGAATGTCCAGATTTTTGACACATATTTTTGGTCTGTTCCTCATAAAATCTGTGTTTTCTGGATTTTTGTGGCAAATTAGTTAGGATTGAAATATATGGTAACACAATACCTTTTATTCTAGCAATTTTGTAAGCTTATAAGAGCAATATTTTAAAAATTGTCCCTATTTCTGTGTCTCTGACCCCCCCCCCCATTTTGGGCTTTGTCCAGATGTCTTTTGTGCTAAGAGGTTAAGAGCTATGATTCCCATGCTGCTTGCAAATAGACAACCTACATCTTCATCGTTGTCTTTCTTCTCCACCTATTTTTATGTAAATATGTCAAAATGAAATTGCATTGACAATTCTATTTATGCTGCTAGCATAGTCTGCTCTTCGCAAAGATTTGTTATAACTGTGCTTGCACAGTGAGACCTCATTTTTATAAGTACATACCAATAAACATCTACTGTTGACCTCATCTTTTCCCTTCCTATGAATGTTAATGTTTTGTACCAGAGCCAGGGATGTTTAACTGTTGGGGTAAAGTTATCCACAGTTCCATTAAGTTTGTCTGCATATAGTTCCTGGAAGTTCATAGGTAGGTACTAGGCTATCTGCCCGAGGGCATTTATAAGTCTAGCCAGTGTGTGTCAGCTTACGCCAACCCATTGATTAATTAACTGAGCCTCTGTCAAGCAGAGCCAATGAAGTGATCCCAGGGGTGTATTTTCTGTTACCCATCCACTCGTCAAGGTTTCTCTTGAAGAGTGTTAGTGAGGGGCTCTGCCTAATGTAGTTAGGAATTTTGTTCCAAAGCATGGAGAGTCGCTGTGACAGGAATCTATCCCTCCAGCATGTTCTATTTATTGTTGTGGCGAAGTTTAGCTCATTAGAGCACGTGGCTCACAGTGACTTGGATTTCTTTAGGTGGAGCATGTCTATCAACATAAAATGAAAGGCAACAGAAAAAAAATGATTTTATTTGCAGAGGTATCTTTATGTAGCCAGTAAGTGCAGTACAAAAGCTGAAGACCTCTGCAAATCATCTGCATCAGTTTGTAGGTCCCACAGTCATGAATTTCAAGAGTTATTTATCAGTATTTTCACATAAACCAATGTCACAGGCACTGTCTTTCAACACTGTGCTGCCATGAACTTTGGCAGACACTACTTTCTCCTCCTTCCCGACTGATTTAGTATACTTCCTTTAGGCTGGCATTTCAGTAATGTCTAAGAAAACAAGCCAGACACACCATGATGTTTAACAAAAGACAGATTTAAGCTGAGTTGCAGATTTTCTTTCCTTTACTGTTTCTTTTGCTTAGTTGTGATGTCATACATCTTTTCAGTTTAAATCTTACTGTTGCACTTTTAAAACTTTTATTCTTATTTATTTATTGAATATTTAGGTGGATTGGACCACAAAATCATGTTGTTCAGCAACAGTTACCTAGTGTGTGGAATACAGAATTGGGTATTATATGATTATCTTCCATAGGTTTGTGCTAAAGGCAATCCACATATTATGTTCTACCCAAAATAGAAAGTAGAAAAGTTATCTTAAAGAAGTGATTCTTTAACAGTGTATCACTGACTGCAGGAATTCTTATCCTGCTAAAAAGTATCCATTAAAAAAAACACAAAATAGTCCTCTGATTAAAAAAAAAAGAAAGAAAGAGAGAGAGACAAGGTGGGACAACCCCAGTGGTATAGATGAAAGAGATACTGGGAATTTCTTCACCCGTGAAAAGTGTGCCCATGATTCAAAGAGATGCAAGTCTCTTTCTTTGGGAGGCTGGGTATGTCCATAGCAAATGCCTCATCAGTAACTATTGAACTCTGACTAGAAGGTACATCACCCAAGTTCCAGAGAAATCATGTGAAAGTATTTTAGAAGACAGCATGACAGTAATAACTTTCCCTGCTAAAGCAAATAGAGCTGACAAATCTAAGTGTGGGATAAAAGATGCCAGCTCTGTAAGCTGGATGGGGGGGTACTTTCCTACCTGTCGCTTGTCTCATGCATTCAAAAGAGATGATAAAGCGGTATGGGTTCAAGATATTTATTGTACATAAACATTGTCAGGAACTGTAATTAGAACATGTATATTCAAGTTAAGAGATTCACACATTACTTCAAACACACTCACATGTGCATCTCCATTCATGCCTGCACTCACTCTGACTGTACAACATGGCAGTGTTCTTGCACATGCTCAGTACTTAAATGCACATGCTATCTAGCTACAGTGGCTCAACAGGAACATTACACATAATGATCTACAGTACCTGTGAGGCTGTGGTTCTTCTCTTAATCCTTACATTTACTTAGAGTGATTGAAGAGGCTGGAGTGGTAAGTCTCTTCCACAGAGGAACGTGATATTTTCCTAACATAACTATCAGTAACTTAACAAAACAACTCATTGTTTTGGTCTTTATGTAGTAGAAAACTGCAAAGCAAACGGAGCCCTGGCTAAGTGGGGTACAAACTTAATGCCACGCTTTGTCTTAAAACAGTGACACCACTCCCAACTCTGGAATAACCACATTATAATGGATGGTATTTGACAACATGGTACCTATTGTATAGGACTAATAGAATGGAAATAAAGAATGGAAGATGCTAAACTTCATACATAGGCATAGCAAAGCATGGCTATAGAAGACATACATTTGAATTTAACAGCAGACAGATTTCATTCAGCAAATGTGCAAATAAGCAAATCTGCATAAACTCCTGGAACATCTTCACAGACCACTCTTTGGTGTGCATGAGTTGTCTGAAACTGCACTACAGTGCAGTTACCAAGGTTTACTAATCAGACATAACCACTGCCCTGCCAATGCAGCTGGCAGGACTGTAATTGTAGCATCCTAGGCATAAGCCAGACTCCTCAGTGTATACGGTCTTACATATACAAAAACATGCTGACAAACAAACACACACGCACATCCATATTTGTGCATGTGTGTGTGTGTGTGTGTGTGTGTGTGTGTGTGTGTGTGTGTGTGTCTATATCTATACACACACACACATATATATATTGTATATATGTATATAAATATATATATATATATATATATATATATATATATATATGTGTGTGTGTGTGTGTGTGTGTGTGTAGGTAAGCATAACATTTTGAAAATGAATGTTTTCATTGCCAGGGGAGAATTGGTTCTCATATATATATATATATATATATATATATATATATATATATATATGAGGTTAGGAAATTATTTTTTTCCACTGTAGTGCAATCTTGGAGTTGGTATATTTACTTTATGGAGGGGGCAGAGCCCCCCACATGGGGGCGTGGGGGGCTTGCCCCCCTGCAGAAACGTAGTAGAAAGTGTGTTTGTTAGGTGGTGTTGTAGGTTGGGGGGATCTTATTTACATATGCTTTGTAGTTTTCAGTGTTATGAAGCGCACTTTCAATGTTCTGAGTTTTCAATGTTTTGGGTTTTCAGTGTTTTGGGATTTAGATGTTTTGGTCTCAATGTTATGAAGTAGACCTGCGTACGTACATATTTTTGTAATTGATGCTGCTGTGTTTTTTAAGAGTAGCATTTTGTGTGGAGAAGGGAAATGGCAGGTCTGCAGAAACTTTCATTAGTTCAGTTTTATTATTATTTTTTGTTTATTCTTTTTCGAGCTCCCTACCTGCAGCATTTCAGTCAAGCTTTATGAGCATAAGCAAGATGAAAATCATTTTTCTTTCATCCATGCTTCAGAGCAAAGTGGCTGATTTTTATTAGGCTTTACCTGTACCTTAATTCTCTGTTGGAGAACAATCATTCTCCATTAGGGTGATGTTTAATGTTACGTTTGTTTTCAAAGGATATATCACGCATATCATAAGTGCCTGACTATTCTGCCTCCCATTGTTGTAGAATTGAATTAGATGACAGTGTCTCCAATGGCTTCAGGGATAATCTCAGTGCCAGAATAATGCAGGCGCAAACAAGGCCTAAATTTCTACATACTATATTCATTCTAGAAACATACTCAGTATAGCTTTATAGGATACCGTTGTCCTTGTCTTTGACAACAAGTGAGCATGAAGAACTTTGAATATGCCTATGATGTAATCAGATGGGGGCACTGGATTATAATGAGTAACTGCAACAACCCTTTGAATATGCCTATGATGTAATCAAATAGGGGCACTGGATTATAATGAGTAACTGCAACAACCCTTTGAATATGCCTATGATGTAATCAGATGGGGGCACTGGATTATAATGAGTAACTGCAAGGACCCTAAAGATGACTAGATCATTTATTTATTTTTTAAAAATTAATTCAAACAAAAAACTATAACAACGCATTCTTTAAATTATGTGAATGAGCCATGAAAAGAGTTCCCATTTCAAGCCTGTGACATAAAATATCATAAAATTATTACATCTATTAGCCAGTCTTTGTAAAACAGAGAAATCATTTTAGTCCAGCAGAATTACATATAATTCAAGCTATTGATGATTTATTGCTTCAGTAATAAGTATGCCTGATTCCTTACTACTGTTGCAAGCAAAAGCACTTCAGATCTTCCTTTCCACAAATGATTAAAGTATTAATATATTTTTCTCATAGAATAGTGGTTATATTCGTTTTAAAGCAGAACATTTGTTAATTCTAGATTAGTGGAATAAGTGGGCTGTAATGATGGAGAAAACGCATGAAAACAATCTACGAAAAGGTTTATTTTAAAAATCAACATGTACTATAATGAAGTATAATAATTTCTATTAAACATACTCACATGATCTCTTTGAGATAGAGAAATAATTTATATAGCTGACCCAACGTGTATGATGTGCATGGTTTAAGCTACCTTTAGAGTATTGATTTAGAGATAGAATGAGAATAGTTAAATGCCTGTTTATGCATATATGAAAATGTTTTCAAACTTGTAATAATTACAAACAATATTATTGCTTTTTAAATGTAGATTTTATCTGAAATGTCAACTAGGAACATTAGCATCCTTCAGCATTGTAGTAACAAACCTAGGGTCTCCATTTTCTGCCACAGAAGTTATCCCTTCCTAATGAATTCTCACTATATCGCTTCTTTCAAATTAAAACCAGGGTTCAGTACATCTGTAGATATATCATCTGCCTACCTAATTATCAGACAGTAACTGAAGCCTGTATATCAAATCCTTATGAAAATAATTTGTGATATAATAAATACTTAATACCCCCAATAAAGCTATGGAAGATGGTACAAATAAGTTCTTTGATGTTATTATTTATTGTACCCAATATCATGTACCAAACTGAAAAGGGTATATATGGAAATGTGAAAGCAAACCTTGTTAGCGAAACAGAAAATCATCAGGATGTTCTGAGAAATTAAATGCTATTTTCAGTTTCTCTACTGATTGTTATGTGCAAGCTAGGCAAATTACAACTCCTTGGTTATTGTTTTCACTGCTGGCGAATTTCAACTCCTTGGTTATTGTTTTCACTGCTGGCGAATTTCAACTCCTTGGTTATTGTTTTCAGTGCTGGTGCAGTCTGTGAGTGTGCACAAGCAGTGATGCATTTATTTTGTAACATGTCTTCCTTCTTCTTTGTGCAGCCATTGCATTGATAATATATAATATAATATATTATATATATATATATATATATATATATATATATATATATATATATATATATATATAAATATATCTGTATAGACATAAGCGCAGGGGACTCACATTCCCCACACGGGGTACAGTGAGTCTTATCCAGGCAAAAAAAAAAACACAGTTTTTCACTGGGTTGTTTTTCCAACCAATTCTGCTCAGAGAATTGGCCCTTTGCCAATTTATAACTCAACAATTCATAGTGGAAAAATATATTGAACAGAGTTATTATTTGTTGTACCCAAATTCATATCTCAGACTAACACAAGGCATTTGACACAATACCCCACTCGGGCATTGTTGACAAACTCAGGAGGCTAGGTACAAACCCGTATGTTACCCAGGGGATAGCCAAATGGCTCACAGACAGGACCAGAAAGTTAGAATTGGGGAGTCAACCTCTACAAAGAGGACAGTCACATGTGGGATCCCTCAGGGATCAGTCCTTGGACCACTCCTTTTTGGCATTGGTGGTCCACTCCTTTTTGGCATTGGTGGTCTCTGGCTGACTAAATTTGCAGATGAGTGCAGATTAGGAGCTGTCATTGAATCTCACACTGACACAAATATTCTCCAGGAGGGGCTGACAGAAAAATAACTGGTGTCAGAGCCATGGAGTAAAACTAAATGCCAAGAAATGCATAATAGTATTCTTTGAGAAGTCATCCATCTCTGATTACTATCATATAGACAACATACCGCTTAGAGTTGACCCAGTAGTCAGGGATTTAGGGACACACATAGACAGTAATCTATAATCTAGCCTTTGATCATCACGTGTCTATAGTGGTGAGGAAATCATTCTATATTGTGCAGCTTATAAACAAAAGGTATGGCATCCAAGTCCAAAGAAGTCATTGTTCCACTGTATCTGGCATTCATCAGACCTATCATTGAGTACAATGCACCCTTTGGTATGTACCTAACCAGGCATATCCAACAACTGGAACATCCACAGAGGTTCCTTACTAAAGGAATACAGGGCGTAACTAATATGTCCTATGCAGACCACCTGAAGGCCCTATCCCTGTATTCTGTCTCCTACAGGCTTTTGAGGGGAGATTTATGCCTGGCATACAGGGCATTGTCAGACCCCACTCTGATGGACTTCCTGCATATCCACAAAACAAACAGTACCAGAATTACCCATTCTAAAGACTTAAACCTTGCCTGTGATATAAATAGGACCTGCTGGAGAGATAAGTATGTATCCCAGAGACTAGCCCATCTATGGAACAGGCTCCCCATCCATGTGAAGCAGAGTTCCTCCCTAACCCAATTCAAGTGCAATTTGGATAACTGGATGGGAAACTGGAAATTCATCCCTGATTTAGCACCTATGTCTCTAATGCAAACAGGTAACCTGTACGTGGTTCATCTCCCAGGCCTATGAACACAAATGTAAAGATACACTAATAATGGCACAAGAAAATTGACATGATATTCAACAAAGTTAAAAGTCATTGTCTGACTACAAAAATAAATAAAAGCCCATAAAAGAGCTGCAGGATAAGCAAAGTCTGAATAATGGTGATAGAAGCTGTGGCATATGACCCACTGCCACCAAATATGAAGGATGGCTCACTGCCACAATTTGTGATGACTGGTCAGGAACTCTTAAGGTTTGAAACTCATCACTGCCAGCTAGTCTACAACCAGGTATGTAAGGGATAGGGATTACAGCCATTGAATCTGCTCCACTAACCGAAATAGGACTGATGACCACCAGATAGAAGGTGTCTCAAGCCATAACACTGGTACTCTACATGTTAAAGTAAAGAAAAGTAAACTCAAATCTAATTAAAAAAAAAAATTCACCAAATGCAACCTGGCTCTAAGAGAGTAAAGAGAACATCTCATGCACACCCTGGGTGCAAGTTTTCCACATCAACACCTAGATTTGGACTACAAATTATCCACTTACAGACCGGGGTCTCTGTTCTAACACCCCAGTATCCTTTCTCACCACTGTCTCTGTGAAATACAATACCAGTGGCAACTGCTTTTCAGGCAAATTATTTTCACACACACAGACACACATAAACACACTCACTCACACAACACACACACTTACTCGCAGAACACACATACATGCACACTCGCAAAGTATAATACACACTCGCAAAGTGCACACACACATACACTTACAAAGCACACACACACAAGCACACAGCACACGCACAAACACAAAGAGCACACACAGTCATACACACATGTGGACACACACACACACATCAAACACACTCGGAAAAGCACACACACACATGCTCACAAAGTGCACACACAAAGCATGCACACACACTGCACACAGAATTCTGAGAGAAGGCTGGTAGATTTATCCAATTCCTTACAGCTTTCCTCCTGGCAAAGTAGTACTACCACCAGTGTAGATTACTGGACTAGAGACCCGGCACACAATTTATCATAACATTCTTGATTTAACTAAATATAAATTATAAAAATAATTTTTTACTGATAATGTGCTCAAGCAAGTTGGCCTTGGAGATGAACATAGCAGCTGGCCTACCTACAGTGCTAAATAGCATCCCCTCAAATTATAAATAATACATAAATAAATACCCAGCCACAAGATCATAAACATGCATAAATAAAAAAAAAAACTTTCCTTAATAAAGAAGTCAAGACAGTGCTGATACACATTAAACAAAGGTAATGCACAAGGGCTACAAAACAATAATTAGTTGCATAGACAGAATATTTAAAGAAAAATGCTACCTACACCTGAATTCTTCTTCTTCTTCTTTTGGCTTTTCCTGGTTAGGGGGTTGCCACATGAATGTTGTTGTGTCTTTCGGCTTTTCCCGGTTAGGGGTCACCACAGCGGAACTCCAGTCTGCTAATGATTGGCAGTAGATTTTTATGTACCGAGTTGCCGGCTCTGACGCACAACCTTCAACAAAGGTACACCCATTCACGCATGTCTCCACACAGAAGACGCTCTAGCTGAGAATCGAACAGGACAATGTGTTACTGTGAGGCGACAACACTACCGCAGCACCACCACTGCAGTAAACCTAGCTAAATAACTTAGTAAATACTGTCTATAACTAATTAATCGGGCATATGCACCACATGTATATATTAGCTTATCATTTCTATCCCTCATAAACCAGATTTTTCCACACTGAGACCCCTTCATGCAATGCAGCAATTTCTAACTTGAATACTACTGACTGTTTTCTAAGCTCTGAATCTTTAAAGATCACTTTAAATGCATTTTTGTGGCCTTTAGTTTCCTGAGGTAGAAAAGCAGGAATTTACATTTTAGACTTCAAATACAAATTCCATGCATTTTTACAGCCTTTCATCTTCCTGCCTGAGAAGAGTGATAGACCCAGATCAATACATTTTGGATCCTGGGTCTTTTTTATCCTTCAACAGGACAGGATTTACAAGTTTTAATATAATCATTACATATTTTCTTTTCTACATCATATAAAAGAACAAATATAAATACAGTTCTTCTGTTACTGTTAAACATATGATAAATACAGCTCCCCGGTAGACATTATGTTAAATATTTTACATAGCTTAAATACAATTTATAAATACATTAAAATCTGAATTTAAAAAAAAATAAAGTACTACCCTGGCATCTCAAAAGTCAAACAATTCAATAACAATTAATGTAGTATCAAACATGGAGGGCAATAACAAAGTTTTTTAATTGCGTCAGGAAAATTTAATGAAGGACAGGTAGAAAATATAACTCATAATCAGGGGCAGTCTGTAAAATCAGGGACAGCTAAAAGCTATGTGCTTGTGAAGTATATTCCATATGGCAATAAAATAAAGAATGTCAACTGCCATCTTCCAAAGTAACTAAACAGACCTACAAAATATATACATCTGACAATAATAATCAACTTCTCTCAGGTCACTCGGTGACAATCTTGATATCACAACCTGTGATCTTTGGTACAATCAGGTTTTGTAGTCCATGGAACGGGCTGTGGTCACTCAAAATCTGATTTTATGTATATATGTATTTAGGATATGGCTGGTTGGACTCCTATACCTTTTTTTTTTCAGTTACAACCTTGTAATACACAAAAAAAAGAGACAGTAAGTACATGTTAACATATACAGTGCATACAGTGAATTGACTAAATATAACAATACGACCATTAAAATGTTCAGCCATCGAGTAACAAATATGATGGAGCCAAGACTTACCTGAATATTTTCAGGCAATGTACATTTACTTTGTTTTAGTACATATTCTACACAAAAGTAAAATCATTGAAAAATACCAAGGTTAAAACAATACTCTTTATGCTTTCCTCCCTTTACCAAATTACATATTCATCACAACTTATCTTCAGTTGATTTCATTTTCTTGTATTTGCCTTCTCCATGTTAGATATTCTTTATAGCCTATCAACTTCTTCCCATGTGTCCCAACCACCTATGTTATGCAGGACATTCTGACAAGGGCAATCACAAATGAATGTGTAGTAATGATTTCCTTCACTGCAGATAACAGTCTTAGGTCAACTTCTTTGTATGTTGAGAACAAAATTATTTTATATAATCTGAAATGAGATTTTATATTCATTATTTAAAATTGCCTGCATAGCAAACCAAATATTTTCATTACAAGCCAGGAATTCTCACTACTTTTGCTAAGGCAGTCATAAAAAGTATACTAGAAATTTTAGACAAGAATATTTAAAGAAAAAATAGAGATTTTGAGCATGTATGTAATTTGTAGATAGTCCCTAAATATTTCATTTTTTTATAGTTTGACCACAGGCTTAGAAACCAGCTAAAGCATTCAGACTGCTTCATAAACATGAGCACTACTGTTGTATCGAGTGAAGGCTAGAAAGAAATTTTGTAATGCAAAACACTAGTATGCTATGACATTGCTGTATGGTACAATAATGTACTGGCCAGTATTATATGATACTTATAGTATGGTATTGGTAAAATGGACAAGACATAGCAGGTTGTGGACAAAGGTCAGTCCCACTGCAGCATTGGTGTGGGAGAAGAGTAGTGCCCAGCACTGTGTGCAATGAATACATGCACAATTCAGTTTGTAGGGCTACAGTTTTGTCGTCATTTTGTTTTATTTTATTTGGATGTACATTTATTAATTGGGTAGGTGCACTAGTCAGCTGACCCTGTCAGACATGGTCTGGACCTTGTAGGCAACAGAAATCACTTACCTTAACTGTATTGTTACAAAACTAGTAGGATATTTAATATTGTTACAACACCGTTATTACAAATAGGTAATACAATGTTATTCAACATCATATTGTTACAGAATCAACAAGACTAATAAAAGCAGGTTATTTTCTAATCAGAATTTATATTTATACAGTAATACATACAACCGTACCTAGAATATATAGTCATTCTTAGGCATACAAGAGGCAGTTCAGGCCACATCATAGATACAACAGCTTTGTGCCACAGGACTATATGTGCCTGTGTAGACAAGATACCCAAGTTTTACACTACAGCCCAATTTCCTAGCCATAGTACATATGCATAACTGTACATGTGCTTAAGACTCACAGCTCTATCCAAAGTACATGACACACTTTGCAAGGCAGCACTGGGCCATTCTCTAGCTGCATTGTACTTAGTAGGTCATGGCTGGTAGAGTGCAAAACATTTTCTACATCCTCTGCTGTTCATATAGTAATACGTGGCATTTCAATGCCAAATGCTGACAAAAATGAGTACTGACCATCAAACCCACAGGTGCCCAGTCTATAAAATTAAAGTGACATCTAGGAAAAGTCCCCTTCGACTGCTGTAGCACCCTGTTCGCACCATGACATGGACTCTTCCTCTGTTTGGAATTCAACAGTATAACAGCACGTGCAGTGTCACTGTGGCATAATAAATTATGATTCAGACAGCAGCACCTACACAGGAACCTGCAGCTGATATAGCACATGCAGAACCACTTGCAGTAAAACCTACATGCATTCCCTAGCTGCTCGCAGGCTTAAGGATGGCCATATGACATGCTGTTATGCTGTTAAATTGCTGGATATGGTCTCCTCAGGGCGGGTAGCTAGTATGGTTGTAATACTATTGGTCCAGTTTGTTACTTTGGCATGTTGGCTTAATTGTGGCTCCAGCTGTCCAGGACACTCTGTGACTGATGAGTCTTCCTGTACTCCAAGTTGGCCATGATACAAACAAGATTATTATTGCTCATCATTAGTGCATCTTAGATGTTTTTAGAGACCTGCATCATTTTGGATTGCAGTCAGGTTATATAAATGCCATGCACTTGTATTTAATCTGTTATGATGATTCTCCTGAGACTGAAACATGCTGTTAGGTTTTCCCGTCTAGCTGCTTAGTACTGCTGCCTGCTTGTGATTTCTGGTTTGAATGTGACTGCAGACCAAGCATGGCTGTTCGTCACCATTATGCTTAAGTGGCAACTTTACCCACAACAGAATTATGTACCCTACGATGCTCTGACAGATGCCACCAAGACTTGCACTAGGAACAAAACCCCATTGAAAGTGTGTAACTGCACCATCTGAAGATCTGAGGACCGTATGATACTAGCTTTGGTAATGTATCTGTGTGTATTTATTGGGATGAGGTGGTTGGAGGCAGCAAAGCTAAATATATTAAAGGATCTGCTTTGAAACTGGTGGCATCCTTGGTGGTAAAAACTTGCATCTAAAATTCTGTAATTTGTTGGTCAGAGTTTAGAGGTTTTGCAGAGTACCTCATAAAGTGATATTTTCACTGTTATGGAGAATTTCTGCTCCACGGTGCTGTTTTAGACTATCTGATTCAAATGCACAATGTCATTATTGTAAGACAGAGTAAATGCATTCATGTTCTGTGTACTTAAAATTATTTTCTTCTTTTTTTTTTTTTCTGTGACTGAAGTTTGAAAGTGGGATTTTAGATATCTGCCTGGACTTACTAGATAAAAGCAAAACATTCCAAAACGATAAAGATAAGGACTGCTCTCGTCGAAATAATCCTGTTTACATCAGCAGAATAGTGAGTGCCATGGTGAGTACTAACAGTTCCTGGTAATGCTAATTGTGAATCTGCCAAACGTTATTGAGCAGGAAATGAATATTTTTGTAAAGGATGGTAAGAACTTTTAAGAGTGTCTGCATAAAGGTGTGAACAACTAGATCTCTTATGGTAGCCATGTTTGCTTGCTTGCTTAGTAAGATTCCTACATTCTTTCTCTTCTGCACTATCCACTCCTCATCTTCTCTTTTTCTTCCTTTCTCTGGCAATTAATGATCCTAATTCTCGTTAATACCATAATACACTTCCATACCACATGTAGTTCTTTTTCTTTAACTCCTGTACAAGAATGCAGCCTCCTTTTTACTTCCCTCTATCACAGTATCTACTCTCCTCTGCTGAACTGTTGGTTCCCCTCTGATAATTCAGTTCTGTGTTTTATCATTATTCCAGACATTTATGAAAGTGAAAAGTTTGAAATATATTCCTCTGATTTATATTCCTTTCACTGTAGTCTTGTATTAACCGTTCATTCAGTTTGTATACCTTTCTTATACTCATTTTTGTTTTGTTTCATTCAAGTTTCTTAATCTTTAATGTAGCTTAACTTTTGTTTCATTCTGTCTCTGGCCTGGGTCATATGGACATTTGTGCCAGCCTACTTACTTGGTTAACAAATTCAAATAAATACAAATACCAGCTCATTTAGCCTTCTTATGATTTGTATGTGACTGTACTACATTTAATTATGAAGATAATGCAGCATATACGGACTAGAGCTGCACAATAAATGGAGAACATTGTGTTGCAGTGATATGTATATTCTTACACCTACAATTATATAGGACTGTCATTTGCCTCAGTTAAGATATGAGCTGCCACATATGAAAAATCTACTAGATATATGTGTTTATACACTAAACAGCTGTATGGAATATTCAGCATCTGTCAGAGGGAGGGTGAGGGTGCCTACAATTGCCTCTGAAGCCTTACTGGAAGATGTGAACACTAAAGGTAGGAGTGAGTCAGATATCTGAAAATCTGTGATGGGAAAGAAAAGCCTCCCAGATCTGAGCGCCTGAGCTTTGTAAATCATAGCTTGCCCATAAAATGTATATTTGAACACAAACATTGTACTCAATGCCAGAACACTTTGGGACAGAGGTCACTGATCAAATAGGTGGTCATGCCATCACACCTGAGGTCATATATTCTATATGTGCAGGTGAGGTGAGATACAGAAGGTATCTGAAGGTAGAACACTAGTGTGGTATGGTCTGACAGCTCAGTGTTAGACTCAGAAAACACCTCTGAATTGGTAAATTGAGGTGGCAGACCTGTCTTTAAAATGGAAGCTCAAGGGGCTTTGTTCCAACTGTAGGGAGTCATACTCCGCAGCTGCACTGGAACCCTGGGGCAGGACTGTAGGTGATGATTTAATGTCAGATTCAGGAGCAGCAATGCAGGTTCTATCCAATTATATAAGGAGTTATAAGGACTTTTTAATCCAACCTACAGATGTTTTGTGGGGATGGAAGATCTCTCTCTCTGTTTTAATTTCTCAAGGGATTTTAATGCTGTTATATAAATGGACTCCATTTCTAAAGCAGGATAAAGTTTACAAAATAAAAATCAGTATTGCTTCAGTCTTTAATGTTTGCTAAGTGCTTCCTGCTCAGCACCTACAATGTACTCAGAATTTCTTTTCTTGTAGAGCATATAGAGTTACCTGTATTTTTAACATATGTAAGTATGCTTGGAAATTCATTTTTACAAGCCCACTTGTTCCTCATACAAATTTCAACAACATGGGCTTCCTTGATCCACTTTGGTGTCATTTCTATTTGCATGTCTTGATATTTTATAGTTTTGTACCTCTCAGTATGCAGGGGGGCACTGTAGTTAGTAGGTGTAGCTATTTCATTAATTAATAATACATTTGTCCTTTTTTCTTCAACTACAGTATCTGTTCTTGCTTCCTCTGATAACATGAGAAGATCTGATGTGAGCATTACTTCATTTTCAGTAATTCTTTGCATGTCCTCTAGAACTTATTAAGTATTTGTATATTGTAATAGTTGCACAATCTTCAATGCTACAACCTTGTCACATTATTCTGTTTTTCAGCATACAGACCCTCAGCCATAGGTATATCACACTCAGCAACAATATGTGCAACTATTTTGTGTTCTGTACCACAGAACCTCCGTCTGTCTGCATCTGTGGCATATACTGTGAGAGAATAAAGTAACAGCACCGTTGCTGTGTACTGTTCAGCTCAAGTATGAATGCAGTGATGCTCCTGCTGCATTATTAGCATTTAATAAAACCATTCAGGATGGGTGCAGGTCCATCATATCACTGCTCCCTGTTGTGATTTCCATGAACAAGAAATTACAGTGTAGCCAGGGTCAGGAAGATGTTCAGTTTGGGGACCTAGAGGTAGTGTCTCTCAGATGATATTGTTTTTGCCTTGTTTAATTTCTCCAAATGCTTAGGTTTTTATGTACCTTGATGGGAATTGACCTCATTCCAAAGTCAGGGCATAATTAAAGTTCATGAAATCAGTTTTGCTTCACTCTTTGACATTTGATGTGAGTGCTCTATGTTGCAATGTTTACAAAGTCTCCAGTATAACAGCTTTGCCACATTGTAATGTCCTACATGGTATAATGGTTAAGGTGTTTACCTCACAAACACAAGGTAAAGGGTTTGATTCTCACCTTTGGAATGGGAAATTTGTTAGGCTTAAAAAATGGCCCGCAAGTGCAGTTAGCCTATTACTTGCCTATGAACAATGATGTGATGCATTTC
The DNA here is from genome assembly GCF_019279795.1 of Protopterus annectens. Lineage (NCBI taxonomy): Eukaryota > Metazoa > Chordata > Ceratodontiformes > Protopteridae > Protopterus > Protopterus annectens. The sequence goes on from NC_056746.1 coordinate 1,169,131,566, forward strand.
TCCACTATCATTCAGTCTGATTCTTTCCCCTTCTTTGGAACAGGCTTCTCATAGGTTCATAGGTAGGTACTAGGCTATCAGCCCAAGGGCCTACGTAAGGCTAGCCAACAAGATTCCATGGCTTACGCCACCCAAGAAAGTTATTTTCCTGTGCCACTGTCAAGCAGAGACACAGAAGTGATCCCCGGGGTGTATTCCTATTTCCCATCCACTCATCAAGATTTTTCTTGAAGAGTGCTAATGAAGAACTTTGCTTGACATAGATGGGTAGCTTGTTTCAGAGTATAGGAAGTCTCTGGGACAGGAATCTATCCCTCCAGCATGTCCTGTTTATTGTGGTGACAAGGTTTAGGTCCCTAGAGCATGTAGCTCAGAGGGATTGGTATTTCTTTAGGTATAGCATGTCCAACAGCTCTGGGTTTGATATAACTTTATATGTTAGGCAGAGATCACCTCGGAGTAGGCGATATGCTATGGAGTAAAGCTGGAGTTTTTTGAGGCGATCAGTGTAGGGCATTTGTTTGAGGCCAGTAATCCTCTTTGTAAGGTACTTCTGTTGTCTTTCCAACTGCTGCAGATGTCTTGTGAGGTACATTCCAAAAGGGGCATGGTACTCTATAATGGGTCTAATGAGTGTCGAGTAGAGGGGAACAATGACCTCTTTTTTCCTGGATGAGAACCCTTTTATGATATGGTGTGCCACCTAGAAGGACTTCCTGACTACTGTGGCGATGTGACTATCAAAGGAGAGACTACTGCCCATCTGGGTCCCAAGGTCTCTTATCACGCATTCAGTGTTAAGTAGATTGCTGTATATGTGGTGGTTCATGGGTACAGAGTTTTTACTAAAGGGGATGACACTGCACTTTTTGGCATTGAGCTTGAGGCCATGGCTCTGACACTAGGCATCTGTCTCAGTCAGGCCCTTCTGTAGGATGTCCACATTATTTGGGGACTTGACTATGGCTCCTAGTTTGCAGTCATCTGCGGACTTCATTAGCCAGAGGCCTTCTGTGTTAGCCTGTACTTCAGAGAAGTAGATACCAAACAGGAGATGTACCAGGACGGAACCCTGTGGTACTCCACTTGTCACTGCTTTGAGGTCAGATTTGGAGTCTGCAACTTTTACAGTGTGGGTTCTGTCAGTGAGCCAGTTGGCAACCCATCTTGTGACACAGGGATTTATACCTAGTTTAGTGAGTTTAGCTATAATTCCAGAATGGGGGATGACCTTGGCGAGGTCAAGATAGGCTGTGTGAACCACCTTACCCTCATCCATGGCTTTGGTGACTGCCTCAAAGAAGTCGATCAGGTTCAAGAGGCATGATGTGCCTTTCACAAACCCGAACTGGGTGGGATCCAGAGTTTTGCAGACCAGATTCATCAGAATAGGTCGATTAGTTCCCGGGATCAGTTATTCACATTAAGCAGAGCCCTTCCATGGCCCTCTTCAACCACAGTTTGGATCAATGGAAGGGGAAGCACAAATTCACACCTTGTGTAGTGCCTATGTCCCTTATGGACAGGGGCATTCTGAAAGATAATGAAGGCATAGGCACAAATCCATGCCATCATCTTACCCCTAGGGACAATATAGTAGGTAAAACTTGGTTATATTGACTAGGCTTGTAAGCCATTAACCTAGTAATCTATGAACCTGTGAACCTATGCTCTTCTCAGCATCTGCAGTGTACCCTCTTTTTGCACTTCATAAGGATTACTTTTATTGGTATCATACCTAGATATGTTTGAAGATTCTTTTTTATTTGTCCAGTTACTCCTGCTACAACTGGAACCATCTGTGTATCTTTATTCCACATTGCTCTAGTTTCTGTTTGCAAGTCCGGATATTTTACAAGTTTTTGTCTTTCAGTTCATAAGACACTGTAGTCACTGGGTGTAACAATTTCAATAATCAACCCTATATCTCTGTTTGTTGTGAACTACAATATCCAGTCTGTTGGTTTATACCTTCTTAGCTGATGGTATGGGGTGATCCCATGTAATCATTACTTTAAAATCTTTTGCGGTTCATGTTTCCAATGGCTCTCAGCTACCTCTGTGTTGTAATGTTTACAAAGTCTCCAGTGTAACAACGTTGCCACATTATGTCTTACACTCATGGCAGAAGGTTTGTATAGTGAATCACACCCTGCAGCAAGATGCGTAACTCTTTTCTAGTTCTGTACCACAAAACCTACATGTATCTCTATTTCCTGCCTTTTCTATTGATTTTGTGAACCATCTGGTTCATAATATACTATCTTAGAATGCCAATACTCTTAAAAAATTACCTAAACAGCATCTGATCTTGTGTGTGCAATCACCCCACCTGAGTCCTTCCCTCTCTCCCAATTACTTTATTCCCTCTCCCACATTACTTTATTCCCTCTCCCACATTACTTTATTCCCTCTCCCACATTACCTTCTTTCCTGTCCTTACTTTCCTTTCCTAGTTCTCCCTTCTCCTCTTTATCTCTCTAACACTAGCCACCTAACAAATTAATTAACACTCACTTTCTTCTAATCTTCCTCTTCACTTCCAAACTTCTGGTAACATGATGCCTATATCCCTCCTGCAACTGCAGCATAATTAATACTCTCACACACTATTGCTGCAAAATATAAGCATTCAAAAAGCACAGTTCTCCATGGAGGCCTGTCTTTATGGTATTTTCTTTTTGCTAGCTTATTGTCACTACCAGTCTCAAGATAAATATCTTATACTAAATATATTTCTTACTGTTTTTTTAACTTGTACCTAAAAGAACAGCTGCTCATTTACTCTATTGTATATTTTTTGTCCTCTACTACAATCCTGTAATTTGTTATTGTATTGTTACTGTATATTAAGTTAATTTCTATCATTTTTGCTTAATTTTACCGTGGAGCTTTATTCTCCGGGCCTCTGCTGAAAAAGAGCACTAGCCCAGTTGGACTATCCCAGTCAACAAATGTCAAATAAATAAATAAGTAAATAAATAAATATTAATAAATATTAACCTTTCATCTTTTGGTTTAAATTCTCCCCTTATAAGCCATTCACACAACAACTCTTAGTCATCATGCGGCTATGGAAGCAGATATCTATATATGTCCTTCCAGATCACTGTTGCAGTATTCTTTACATTATGGATCCCCTGTCTACGGCAGCCTGACATCTGGCCAGTATACCGAAGCCAAAGTTGTAATAGGTACACAGTACAACACACACATGCTCCCCATGCAAGGTATAGGACATAAAGGTGATGTCCAGATGCAGCATCCTCAGAATTTCTTTGCCGCCAGCCCAAATGGCATCTTCAAACATCACTCTTAATGCTTGTTCATCTGCTGGATATCAAACTGTTGTCAGATATGTGGGCCATTGGGGTTTTTTGATTTTTTTTCTTTGTTTTGCCTTGTTCTGGTTGTTGGTTTCATGTCATCTAAAAAGGGCAAATGCAAGTGCAGGAGACAGTTTTCCATAAAGATATTACAAGCAGTGTTTTTTCTGTTTAGGTGCTTCCCACGACCATACATCTTGTGAGATTTGTTGAGCTTTGATCCCTAAGACATTGCATAGTCAGCTTTGTTCACTTGTGATTTACTTAGAGAACCAGTGACAAACTGTTGGATAAACACACTATGGAAGGATCTTTCCAGTCCGAGGGTCAGCCATCCTAGAAGAAAAGGACCAAGAAAGCATGGTTGGATTCGACTGTACCACCTGCACTGGATGTCTCCCTTGAGAGTGGTGAAAGCCTGGAGGACTGTCCAGTTTCCTTCTTGGTTTCCTCTGCCATGACCGCTTTGGAGGCTGGCATGATCTGACTCCACAATCATCCATGGAGGCCTTGCAGACATCCACTTCAGATGTACAGGTGGAACCAAAGTTGATAATTACAGAAGGGCCTAGGGTGTTCCTAAGATATTAATGAGGGAAGGGATTCCAACTACCATTATAGACTGTTGTCAGGGGTCAGAGCCTCCTAAATTGTTTAAGGCTGATGTCCTACTTAAAAAGAAGTAGAAGACTAAATACATTTTGCCTGCTCCTAAGGATCCTCATCGTGACTGACAAAACTTCATTCAAGACCTGTTTAATGCCCTTTTGGCATTAAGGTTCCAGTTCCTGCTTCTCCTTGGTCATCTACCCCTCTTAAGAGGCCTAAGGAGCAAGATTCCACTGATGATGATGATGAGGAGGATTCTGATGAAGAGTCACTTATTTATTCCTTTCAGATTCCTTTTCCATTAGTCTATGGTTCTGAAGAAGAAGAGTATATCAGTCACCTTTTGAGGAGATTTCATTTGGTGATACTGTTTCCAGAATGATGGGACTTCCAAGATGGCTGAACATTGAGTAACAGCTTAATTTCAGCTCTCCCGGTGTGAAAACTGAAACTCAGAAAGAGAGAGAGTGAACTAATTTTTGTGGGATAAATTTCCCTAACTGGCTAGCAAGTGTACTGCCTAGATGGCATCAAAAAGGAAATTCAGAGAACCTGAAAGAAAATCAACTATAAAAGTGAGGGAAAAATACTGACTGGGAAGAATTCTGCAGCTGTTCAGCAAAAAGCAGTGCAAGCTCCAGCTTTGATGCAAGACATGACTTCCAGTAACTTGGAGGAAAAAAAATAAGTCAAATGTACTCAATGATTAAAATAAACAAAACACTGATGGAGTATATCAACTCAAATAACAAAAGGCTGGATACAATGGAAGAAGCTTTACACAGCTATTCAGATGATGTGATAAAACTGCAAAAATTGGAGGTCAAAATGAAGAAAAGGCTGGATGAATATGAGAGTGCTCAAGAAGAGATGTTTCAAAAAAATAATAGAATTAGAGGACAGACCACACAGGGATGACCTGTGATTTTCTGCTGTACCAGAGAAGCTGGAATGAACAGACTGTATTAATTTTATGAAAGCACAAACTAGACTGGTATTCCACAGCAGGAGCTGTTAATTGAAAGGGCACATCGTGTGAATGCTCCAAACCTGGTCATGAGAAAGTAACCTAGACCTTTAATAGCAAAGATGTAATTCTACCAGTAGAATGACTTTATCCAGACAAAACTGTGACAGAAGAACAAAGTACTAAAGTGGAAGACAATCACTGTACACCAGGCAGAAGAGGAGTAAATCTATTCCACTTATCAGGGAATGTGGAGAAGCAGGTGTGAGATTCAAACTGCTGTATCCAGCTGTCTTCAGAATATTCTTTCCTGGAGAGGCAAAATCATTTTTGATGCAGAATATGCTAAGGAGAAAATAAAGTTTGTCTAACAAAAAGTGAGCTGTGAAACAAAAGGAGATTCTGCTTCTTGTTGTTCTGATAATAAAGAGCACAGACGGACTGCGCCAGTGAAACCTTTTCCAATGTTTCAACAGAAAATGTTTGAGGGACAGAAAAAAAGCACAAGAGTTTACTAAAAGTACTGAGAGTATGTTGGAAAGGAAGCAGAGATGGATGGAGCTAAACAGGAATAAAACCAGCAACTCATAAATTGACGAATGTGGAATTATAAAGCATTAATTATATTTGTGAAACATTGCAGAACAAGAAAACCTGGAAATATTGTACTTTTTTTGACCTTGATAAATTTGTAGGGGACTCTAAAGCATATGCCCTACTTCATGTCATTATTGTCTGAACACTTAGGAGAGGGGAAGACTGAGTTAACTGCAAGTAAAACTATTTCCAGAATGATGGAATGTTTCAAATGGGACTGTGTTCGGGTATCTGATGTTCAGAAGAGGTACTATGGGCTTCTACAGCTGGAGTCTCCTAGACCCTCTGCTGTTCCTCCTGTTCTTGCTGCCCTGCTGGATGCTTTTGCCACTACTTCTCAGGCTCCTGATTCCCAACCCCCTGCTCCCCAAAAAAACTAGTATGTTTTATAAAGTGCCTGAGGACTATAAGTTTCTTTATAAACGTCCATCTGCTGACCCTTCTGTGGTGTCAGTGGTCTCTGATACACCCTCCAAATTGTTGTCAGTTTAGTTGCTTCCCTCAGATAAGCACAGCAGAAACATGGAAAGGTTAAGTAAGAATGTGTATACTATTGCTACCCTAGCCTTTAGAGCTGTGAACTATCAGACACATATGACCAGGTATATCTTGGCACTTTTCTCAGGCCGTCAAGCCATTTCAGATCTTCCTGATTCTGAAGAGAAGGCCTCTGCTCTTGCCTTGCTAGGGATGTCATCCCAAGTTGTTCACCATTCCATTAAATGCAGCTATGATGCAGCTGATGTTTTGTCTAGGGCTGCAGCTGCTTTTGGTTTGGAAGATGTATTCCTGGCTCAGACTTCAGCCTTGGCCTTATGATATCAAGGACAAACTTATGGATGCTTCTCTGGATAATATGCAGTCGTTTGGCAATGCATCTGTGGAGTTAATTCCCTGCAAGAGAATGGTAAGGCCTTACAAGAGTTGAAGGATATTTTTGATTCACCTGTTCCTAAGTTTCAGAGGAATTATCCTAACAAGCCCACCTTTGGTCATAGACGGACTCTCCCTCCCCAAGGGTAAAAAGGATGGTAGAAGGGTTCCTCCCAGCTAAGGCTACCCAAACTCCTCCTCAGAAGCCTCCTTTTCCTGACAGATCAGGTGCTGCCTAACTGTTCTTGCCCTGTTCTTCTCAGTCACATTCCTCTTTCTCTGCATCTTTCCCTGTCCTTTCCCTTTTGGTTAAAGTTCACAGAAGACTCCTGGGTTCTCTCCATCATTTGCCAGGATTATTACATGGTTTGGAAATCTCATCTCCTTCTCAGGAATTCCTCAGCCTCTTCAGGAACAACTGCCCTTTTTCCCCAGGGATGCTTGAGGGCCTGTTGGCTGAAGGAACAATTCAAGAAGTTTGAACTCCTCAGAAGGGTAAGGGGTTTTATTCCAGAATGTTCTTGGTCCCCAGGAAAGAAGACACATGGAGACCAATTCTGGATATTTCTCAATTAAATACCTGTTTGAAGGTCCTTTCCTTTTGGATACTGTCCTTTCAAACCTTGTTTCCTCTGCTACTTCCTCAGTCTTTTCTAGTTTCCCTGGATCTCAAGGATGCTTATCCATACATTCCCATTGAATCCCTTTTCAGGACGTTTTACATTTCTCTGTTGCTTCCTGGCATTTTCAGTTCTCTGCTTTGCTCTTTGGCCTCTCTACTGCCCCAAGGGTCTTCACCAAATGCCTTACTCTTGTGATTGCTTTTGCAGGTCGAGGGGATACAGGTCTTTCCTTACGTGGATAACCTGCTTATTTAGTCCTCCTCTCCAGAGATATTACTTCAGCATTTTCACTTTACTATTTCTCTCATGTAAAGTCTGGGTTTACTGTAAATTTCCAAAAGTCATTCCTGACTCCTTCTCAGGATCATGTTTTTCCAGGATGTAGACTCCAGACTGTTCCAATGTTCCAATTCTGACATTCCTGCCTCCTCCCAAGGCCTTAACACTGATTGTTTTCTTTTAATCCATTCTTCCTGTGGCTTCAGTTACAGCCAGGGAGTTTCTAAGAGCTCTGGGTTTCATGGCTTCCACCATTCCTATGCTCTCTCTACCCAAACTTCACATGAGAAAGCTTCAGTGGTTTCTAACGTCCGATTGGCTTTAACATTCTCATACTTTAGATTTTCTAGTTACTCTGTTTCCATGTCTCAAGCTGTAACTTCGGTGGTGAATTTGTCAGTTGTCCCTCAATCCAGGGCATCCTTTTCAACCTGTAATTCCCTCTCAGGAACTGTTCACAAATGCCTCTGAATTGGGATGGGGAGCTTCTTTTGGTCCGCTGAAAGTGCAGTGCCTTTGGTTTTTAAAAAAGAAAGATCACATCAGTGCCATAGCGATAGGAGCTCTTCTTCTGGCTCTTCAGGCTTTCCATTATCTTTTCCTTTCAGGGCACCTCAAGATTCTCAAACACCACAGTGATGTGCTGTGTCAACAAGAAAGGGGGGACAAGGTCTTAACTCCTATGCAGGTTAGCCCTCGGGTTTGGGATCTGACTATTCAGTATCAGGTGACTCTTCAGGCAGTTTATATTCCCTCAGATCAGAACACAGTAGCAGATTCTTTGAGCAGGTCCATAACACACTCTCACAAGTGGATGCTTCATGTGGATGTATTTCTGGACATTGTCCACCCGTAGGATACTCCTCAAGTAGATTTATTTGCCTCCCTTCTAAACAGACAACTTCCTCTATTTTTGTGCCAGAGTCCCATGCCCTCTGACCTGGAAGGTGGATGCCCCCTCTTTTTCTTGGAAAAAATTTTTTTATGCCTTTCCTCCTCTTCCTCTCATTCCAAAAGTCCTGTTCAAGATAAAACAGGATGCTCCCAAAATCTTGCTGGTGACTCCCTTTTGGCCCAGACAGCATTTGTTCCCTCTTCTGCATCTAGCCAAGGGCAATCATCACAAGCTACCTCACAGGGTGGACCTACTCACACAAGACAAGGGATCTCTCATCCATCCCCACCTGTCCACTCTTCAGTTGACATTGTGTGTGATAGAGTTTTGATCTCCTACAGATGCCTTTTTTGAGGACATGCTTTGGGTCCTGCAAGAGGCTAGGAAACCCATTACTAGGAAATCTTACTTATCCAAATGGAAGAGATTTTCTGTGTGGTGTCTTTCTCATAACCTGGATCCATTTACTGTGGATGTTCCTTTGGTTCTCTTTTATTTGTGTGAATTGCTCAATGCTGGGTTGGCATGTTCTTCTGTTAAAGCCCACCTCTCAGCTATCTCTGCTTGTCTGCCTTTGACTCCCCCTTTGGCCTCTAGATTTGAGGCCAATAGTTTCTTAAAATGCATCCTTCACATTAAGCCTTCCAGGAAGCCTGTCCATCCTTCCTGGGACCTTAATTGCTCTTGGAAGACTGTTCTTCTTTTGGGCCTTACCTCTGCCAGATGGGTGTCTATGCTACAAGATGTTATGGCTGTTCCTCCTTTTTTAGTTTTCCATAAGGACAGGATGACTCTTCATACTAATCCTTTTATTCCCAGGTAGGTTAATAAATTTTCTCTTAGTCTACTTATCTGCCCACTGTATGAAAGTGTATATATTCAGTTGAGGCTTGAGGATAACTTCGGTACAAAAACAAATCTCTCTTTTTCCTTTTCCTTTTGCACTGTTTCATCCCTCCATCCAGACCTCTTTGTATTTTTGCTTCAGCTACTCTATCAGGTTTTCTTGCTTCCTTTCCTCTAGAACTTCTCAGGTATTTGTATGCTATAATAGTTGCACATTCCCCAATGCCACAACCTTGTCACATTATTCTGTTTTTCAACATGCAGTCCCTCAGCTATAAGTATCTCACAGTCAGCAACAATATGTGCAACTGTTTTGTGTTCTGTACCAAGGAACCTTCATTTGTCTGCATTTGTGGCATATATTGTGAGAGAATGAAGTAACAGCACCATTACTGTGTGCTGTTCAGCCCAAGTATGAATGCAGTGACATTCCTTCTGCCTTATTGGCATTTAGAATCATTCAGGATGGGTGCAGGGCTCCTCTATGGGTGCATCTTATCACTGATCCCTGTTGTAAAATTACAGTGTAGCCAAGGTCAGGTGCATGTCCAGTGTCGGGATCTGATGTCCAGTGTCGGAACCTCTGCAGATGGTATTATTTTGGCCCAGAGTGTGACCTCCAATGTGCACTCATGGAATTTACTGCTGAGTGTGAAGGGATTGGGATAAGAATCATCACCAAATCAGAGGCCACGGTGCTGTATCAGAAGACAATGGAGTTATGTGAGTGCACTGCTAATATCACAAGATTAGCTTGCAAATTGGGAGCTAGAGGGGGGATAAAGTGACCAGCGCAGCTCTTATTCTTCATGGGAAGGGTTTACATTTTTATGGACATCAGGGCACACTGTTGTGGATGCTGAAAGGTGATGTTCCTATGGATTGTCATGATGTCCTGACTGAAATCACTGTTACAATATTCCTAGCACATGGGTTATCACTGCGGTCATCTGGCCAGGGTACCAAAGCTTGACCTTCCCAGTATCGTATGTCCAAAGTGTGCCCTCAGCTCACAAGCATAGTGGTATATAGGTAGATGTACAAGTGTAATTCCTCAGACTATCTCACCTTCAGGCTAAACAAGTCGCATAGCCATCAGACTGATTGTCATTTGGTCATTACCATTGCTTTGAATACTCCGATAAGTGTCCTGTTGGGAACCTTGTTTTTCCTACCACTGTTAGATTCATAGGTTCACAGGCGCATAGATTAGTACTAGGCTAACTGCCCTTGTGAGCTATTTTAAGACTGGTCATTTACCCCATTTGAGAATCAAACCCTGCACCTTGCGTTTGTAAAGTAAGCACCTTAACCATTATGCCAACCTCCCATGTCAGCTAGGAGGTATAAGTACAAGTGTGGTAGGTATATCTCACATAAAGACTTGCATAGCAATGTCTTTTTTGCTTAGGAGCAGAGTACAACTATAAAGGTATCTGCCAATCCTTCATACCCAAGACTTTGAGGTCCTGTTTGTCCTCACTTAATACTTTTTGGAGACCCATCTCAAATGTTTGGCCCACTCAAATATGGCAGATTCTGTATCTCCAAATGGACCTCCACCAGTTAAGGAAAAACCCTAGGTCAGGGACCCAGTTGGCCTTTTCTGACTCCAACATACCCACCAAGGTTTCGGAACCTGCAGTACATCCAGTTCCTCCTCAGATGCCCTGTACTGGCGGCTAATATGGATTTGGACACCTTGACAACTGAGGATACTGCAGACAGAGGTGAATCATGAATCATCATATCAGAAGGCCCAGAGGGCACCCTTTAGATCCTAGTCAGGGAAGAGATCCCAGATAACTTATCAAGGTATTCTTAACCTCCTAAACCCGCACGTACAGCAATTGCAATTGCTCAGAACTTCAAAGTAAATCAGAAAACAAAATAGAGCCAGCACAAAATGTATGGTATTAGCATAAATAACACAATTTAATGTGTAAAATGCATATCACTGGGTGAAGGGACATAACCCCCAACTCCCAAACCAAACCGGTTTTGGCTAAACAGCCTTTTTCAGTGGAAGACAAAAATACAAAACAAGCACAGAAACAAAAGGTCCTTCTTATAAAGCAAAAGGCAGAGCCTGACAAACAATCCCATTGGTTAATTCATAAATGCTCATTCAAGCCAGGAGGGAAAGCCCCCTAGTTTAATGCTCAATTTTTTCTCCTTAATATTCAGAACATTATGCCAACCAGCTTTATCCCTACATTTCCCTATAATGTGATCAATGATAGAAAATCTAAATACTGAACTACTATGTTTACAAGTGTGGTTATAAGGGGCATTTGTAGACTTCTTAAGTCTACTATCACTCATATGTTCCCCTATCCTGAGTTTCAAAGGACTTGATGTTTGCCGCACATAAAACGCAGAACATGTACAAGTCACCAAATATATCACCCAACTTGCACTACAGTTAGCCAGAAAAGAAATGTTAAATACAGTGGATGTGTTCTTACTTGTAAATTCTATTGTCTTGTTAACCCGATGACAATATGAACAATAACTGCAAGGGGCATATCCTCTTAATATATCTCCTGTCAATGTTCTTTGATATGGAACATTCTCCCTATAATCCATTCTATTATAATGGCTAAACAGTGACCCCAAGGTGCGACCCCTGTGGAAAGAAAAAGCACGTGTCACCCAAATAATCAGATAATTTATTATCTGCCAACAAAATGTTCCAATGTCTGTGAATAATATTCATGAAAGATTTTGTATTCCTGCCATACGTGGTGACCAATCTAAGTTTAGTCTCAGTGTCTGATGAACATTTGTGGTATTCCAATAGCCCAGATTTATCCTGATTGGAAACAAATCGGCTGGCCCTACTGATGTCACCTGCCCTGTAGCCCCTATCCTTAAATCTGTGAATTACATCTTGCTTGTAATGGCTAAATGAGGAGGAGTTGGAACAAATTCAATTTATCCTCAAAAATTGAGATTTGGGGATGTTCCTGATGTGTTGTGGGTGGAAGCTAGTAGCATGCAGGAGAGAGATGTATTGGGGAAATTTCCTATATATTTGGGTGTCCAAAGTATTATCAGAATTCTGACTAACTAGTACATCCAAAAAAGTAATCTCGGTCTTACTAAAGTTAACCTTGAACTCTATACCCCATTTGTTCTCATTTAAATAATCAACAAACTTCTGCAAAAAAGATCTCAACCGACCTCCACACTAGCCAACAATCATCAAGATACCGTCTCTATATATCAATCTCATTAATGTACAGGTTGTGGGAAGCATCATAAATCAATTCCTCCTCCAAATAAGCCATAAACAAATCAGCATAAATGGGGGCAAAAAAAGCCCCCATAGCTGTTCCTTGGACCTGCCAGACACATTGTTTTTGAAAATAGAACACATTTTTGGTTAAAACGTGTTCTGCCAGGCACACAAGAAAAGTATTAAAACCTGGTTCATATAGTTGGGATCTCTCCAACCAATATTGGAGCACTACTAAACCTGCCCAATGTGGGATATTGATGTACAGAGAGGTGACATCCAGGGTACACAACATCCAATCTGCTTCCAATTGCATATCGGATATGATACCCAAGAATTGAGTCATATCCTGAATTCAGGCCCGCACACAAGATAACAGTAGTTTCAAATGTAGTGTTAGGAATTCAGTGAGGGGTTCAGTTAGAGACCCTCTACCTGACACTATTGGCTTGCCTGGTGGGTTTCTAGGGTCCTTATGGACTTTAGGGAGAAGGTACAGATATTGTTGTTTGGGGTCAGCCACTTTCAAGTGAAATTTATCCCCACTGGTGATGATGCCTTGATCTTCAGCTTCATCCAAAAATTGGTCAATCTCAACCTTGAATCTGCTAGTGAGGTCCAGAGGCATAATCATGTAATACCTGCCATCTGCCAACTGTTTATATGCTTCCCCACTGTATGCTGCCCAATCCTGTATGACAACAGTCCCTCCCTTATCCCCTTATCTGCTGGTAAAATTACAATGTCCCTATTGGAGCTCAAATTGTTAATACATTGTCTTTCCCCTTTAGTGATGTTATCTCTAAACTTATAAAATTCACCAGGGTTAAAGTGAAGATCCTTAAGAACATTACCCTGAAAGATGGAAATAATAGGTGACATTGGGGGCATAAACATTGATCCACGGAACCTGAAACCTCTCTCTGTGTCCTCTAGTGAACTGTCATAATACAGCAGTAGATTAAGTAGATGGCAAAAATCAGTCACATCCTAAGCAAAGGACTGCTCAGCAACAAAAATAAAAACAGGCACAAAACTCAAACCCTTGTTCAGAATTTTTATTTCAGGATCAGAAAGACTCGTAGAAGAACTATTGTGTACATTCATGCAGGTATCTATCTTTCTGTCATCATTTTCAGTAGTCCCTCCAGATCATTTATTGCCCTTATGCTTCCTTCCTCCTCTCCTGATCCTGACCCTAAAGGGTGTGATAAATTATTGCGTTTGGGATCAGGTGAAGTTTCTGTGTGGCCATCATCCATCTCCGTGTTGGACGATGATTCCTCCCCCGAGGTAAATGAGTCCCTATTCCTCTTCAGCATGGATTTTGGTCTCTTGTGTTTGGGGGTGAATGATTTCCAATCTGGAGTCATAAATTTGACATTCTTAAATGTCTCAAAAGGCCTACCCTTCTCATAATCCCCTATGTCCCTGTTGAATTTTTTTCATCTTTTTTTCTTTCAATGTTTTTTCTAAGTCTGGTAGATCATTACTCAACTGGTTCACATAGGGTGTGTAGCAGGGTAGGGTTTCAAACTTATTAAGATCTTGACATAAAGCCTCCACCTTCTGAATATTCTGTTGGACCATTTGTTCATAATATGCAGCTAAGACCTGCACAAACCCCATAGAGGCCTGTTGCTGTAGTTGTAACCATTGTTCCGTAACTGCTTGATCAGCACTATGTACAAGGGGTTGGAGCTTCACTCTTAAGTCCCCTAGGTGAAATCTGTTTACATTGGTAGGCCTTGAAAAGGCATAAGTGCCAAACATTACTTCTCAAATTCTTCATACCTATAGTTAGTTTAGAAAAAGCCATCTTCCATTCATTGATAGGATCACTCTCAGTAGTTGCCACCCTATTAGTAGAGTTGCCAGGACCCAGTCCAGATATCCCCAAATTGCCCGTATCAGAAGATAATCCTTTAATAAGGGAGGCCAAATCCATGTTGCTCATTTGTTCAAACCAAAGGAACTTTTATGTATAATTAATTTGAGTACACCAGACCCGCATCAAAAAGAAGCGAAAACCAACAATAAGAAATCTTATTCAGCAAATGGCCAAAAACCAAAAAAATATAAAAATGTAAATAGTAATAGGCTACACTATATTCCCTAAAAGGAAAAAGACACAGTATATTTGCCCCAAAATTTGGCACCCATTAAAATTTCACATAAAGTGGGGATACATCAAATGGAGGTCACACTCAAACTAGATATTCACCCCAAATATATCTATTAAAGTGATACAATAAATATAATGTTGCTTACGTGGAGTTAAAAATATAAGTACCTACTACTGACTAAAGAATGTTTGTGGCAACTAAAGTTAAATGCAAGTGTATTACCTGGTCTAAATGGGAACACCTCTATCTCTAGTATTTTAAAATGGAGATCATATTGTGTATAGTTTGATAACCATGATCATAGATCATAGATTCAGAACTAAACAACAAGGTATTAGGTTTATTAAAATTTAACTACATGTTAACATCCTTTTTGCATGCTGCATAAATATAAATATATATATATATATATATATATATATATTTATACATTTATAAATATTTATTGTACATTTTATATTCAGATGTACAACTATTCACTATATCCATTATCTATTTTTAATCATTAACTAATATTTATTTATTTATTTTTCTATGACATAAAAGTACTTAAGACATCATTATTTTATATATATATATATATATATATATATATATATATATATATATATATACATTTTTGTCAATATTACAATGTATCATTAATTTTATTTAATTATTATTTTTTCTATACAAAGTCTTTTTATTATGTAAAGTTTTTTTAAAATATTTATATTTATATTACTATTAATTGAAAAAAATATGTTTGCACAACTTGTCATTTACGTATTGGGTGCTCTTACAATTGGGTGATTTACTTATTTAATTTTAGATTAATTAATTAATAGTGGGCGTTGTTTTTTTATTATTGAGGAGTGACCTTCTTCAGAAAGGTTTCTGAAGAAGGTCACGTAAAAGATCACTTGTAACCTGTGACTTCTGCATCCTTTGGTAGCACTGGTACTTTTTAGTTTTCAAGTTTTGTAACGTTTATAGTATCTTACTATCCCTCACATCATCGTAAAAAGTTAACCCCATAAGTAAAGATAGTGGATGTGTTTAGAAGACATCACCCCATGGGACAATTCAAAAATTGTGTGCATTAACCATTAGTCAACTTCTTAGTTAAATAGTAATTAACAATGTTATAAAACAAAGTTGAAGGCCACTATCCTTGCAAACCTCAGAGTTAGTTGTACATAGTATAACACATACATGAAAAAATATATAATACATGTGAGAACCCCAACTCGACCCAGCATACTCATTTAGGATCACAAAAGTTATTTTGTTGTCAGCCCCAACATACAGAGCCTTAATATTACCAAACACTTATAAGAAAATGTTTATATATATATATATATATATATATATATATATATATATATATATATATGTATATTGTAACAACCACTTTGATACAGTTCATAAGAAAAATACTAAATCGTATCAGTGTGTCATGTGTGTGTATGGTGGCCCAACTTGGACCCCACATATGTAATTAAAGTAGATATCTAACCCACAGTACACAATACCGAATCCAGATGTAAACAGAAATAATTTGTTTCATCAACCCAAACGATGAGAGATTTTGATGTGTATATATAATAGCAATCACATCAAGAAACTACCCATGAATATGAAAAATACTATGCACAATTGTCCATATTTAACATTCAAAGATGGAAACAGCGCACAAAACAAAGTCTGCATATTCTTGTTATTCCATAGTCCTCATGTGGCTGCCCTTGCTGCTGGAAACATAAGAAATGTTAACCTGAGATGTAGTCCATGTTTTGAAGAAAATCCACAGCACAGAATATATATTCAATCTTGTATTCAAGTCCCAATGGGCCCAAAGACCCCTTAGTACAGCAAACAACCAGAAGAATATATATTCGCAAAATCACTGTTTTATCCAAAACATTGCTCGCTCAATACAACTGCTGTGGATTTAAATAATTAGAGCCCATGGAACAGTACCTGCAGCAATGCTTCAGTTGTAATAATAACCACACCAATAAGATTCACGAGGTAGAAGCCCAAACCTTGAAAATAAGAAATTTGAAGTCGCACACCAAATTGTCCATGTTAGTTCTTCTCCTCAAAAAATGGAAGTAACACACAAAACAATGTCTGCAGACCCTTGTTCTTATTCGATTAGTTCCTTAGGCCACAAACGGCTGTACTGCTGCTGGAGCCATAGGAAATAGCAGCCCAAGATGGAATCCATGTTGACAATTAAAAATTGGCAACCCAAAAAATATATCCAATACCCCTTTAAACAGCAAACAGCCAGAGTAATTTATATTTTTTCACTAGGACCACAATATTCAGCATATAATTCTGCGAATAGTTAATATTTCCAAAAGCGCCACTCCCTCAGTGCAGCTGCTATAGATATTGATGACTAAAGTCCATGGAACAATACAGCTATAACAATATTGTGTTGTATTCAATAAAAAATTAACCCAATGCCCAGTATTTATAATACACCTTATTGAAGCCATGACATGGAGATTAAACACATCCCAATCCGATGAGTGAAAAAATAGACCTATGCCCCTAAATCAGTCACTACTTAACATTAACAATTAGACAATTAACCAAATTGAAGCAGCTGATAAGGTTTTGGTGAGATGTTTTCACCATGCATATAGTAAGACAGTACCTGTAGTCAATAGTCGGGTTATAAGACACGGTCCCAACCAAACTTTTTAGATGCAGGACCAATCTTGACAAGAAGCCATTAACAATGGGAAAAGGAAAACATACACATCCGAAATGTGTCCCAATAACCACACACTAGAAAGATCCACCGGTTGAACATCGAAAAAATGGATCCAGGCTCCTGCCTTAGCAGATGATGGCCACACAGAAAACTCCAACAGCGGGAATTCAACCAGAATGAACTCTTAACCTCCCAAACCTGCATGTGCATATCACTGGGTGAAGGAACATTAACCAATGGGATTGTTTGTCAGGCTCTGCCTTTTGCTTTATAAGAAGGACCTTTTGGTTCTGTGCTTGTTTTGTATTTTTGTCTTCCACTGAAGAAGGCTGTTTAGCCAAAATTGGTTTGGTTTGGGAGTTGGGGGTTATGTCCCTTCTCCCAGTGATATACATTTTACACATTAAATTGTGTTATTTATGCTAATACCATACATTTTGTGCTGGCTCTTTTCTCTAATTAACTAATCAAGGTATGTCAGAGAACTGAGACACCGTGTTTAGTACAAGTGGATATCACACCAAAAAAGAAGTATCAGAAAACATGTTGCTTCCCCACAACCTCCTCTTTCCTCTTCTAGGGAGAAGGAATGGATAGAATTCTCTCTAGATTTGTTCAAGGTCATTTTGTCTCTGAAGCTTCCTTCTCCTTTCAGGCCCCACCCCCACCCCTCAAAAAATTGCTGTGTATTCATCTGCCTCTGAAAATGAGTGAGTCGAACAATTCTCTGGCCTACTCCTCTCAAATGCACACTCCTGCCAAGTCCTTTTCGATGATAAGGGCTCCATTTCACCTGATTCTCCAGTAGAAGATGCTTCTTTTGGAGAAACGGTCCTAATGAAACATTTTAAGTGGGAGTCTAGGCAGATCTCAGAGGTGCATAAAAGATACTACAACCTTTTAGAAATGGGCACCCCAGCCCCTTCCTCTGTACCTCCTGTTCTTGAAGCTTTTTTGGATGCTTTTAATCCATTTCTGCTGCCTTTGACTCCCTGGCACCAACTCCCAAAAGACCAGACAGATTTTATAAAGTCCCTAATGATCTTAAGATTTTCTTTAAAATATCTCTGGCACACCCTTCTGCAGTTTCCCTCTCATCTTTTAAGCCTTCTAAACTCCTTCCCAGTGTGAGTGCCCTCCCTTCAGACAACAGCAGGAATATGGATAGGAGGGGTAAAAAGGTTTATACCTCCTCTACTGTGGCATTCAGGGCTATAAATTATCAAACACCACATACTCAATAACCATTCTCAGTTCTTTAAATAAGGTAGTGGTGGATTTGTAGGATTCTGATTCTAAACAACAAATGTTATTCTTACTTAATCAGACTACACAAGTGGCCAAATACAACAATAAATGTAGCTATTATGATGCTGTAGAGGCCTCATACAGGCCAGTTATTACAGATTCTGTAATCTGCAGGTATGAATGGTTACATGTCCAGCCTATTCCTGAGGACGTGAATGCAAATGTAGTAGATTCTCCTTTTGACAAGAATCTATTTGGCCTCAAGTTGCCATCCTTTTCAAAACCCTTCAAGAGCAGGGTAGAACGATGAAGGAATGCAAGTGGCTTTTGTTAACCTCTGTACCGGAGTACCAGAGGAATTACCCAACCAAACCTACCTCATTTATCAGAAGGGACCCTAGGCCTAGCCAGAAATACAGGACGGCTCCCAGTAAGAGAATCCAGGATAAACCAAACTGGGATACCTCATGTGAGGCCTCCCTTTGGGGATGAATCTTACTGTCTACAACCTCCTTTCCCCCTGTCCTCCACTCCTACCCTCCCCCCTCAAAAAATGTTACCAAATCTTTCCCCACCTTGGAGAAGATTACCACAGATAACCGTTTTTATGATAGCACTCATTTATGTCATGTCTTGGATACAGATCCCTCTAAAGGCCATACCTCCAAATCCACACAGATTCATTAGCTCCCTCCCATTTTATAACCACAGGCACAAGGTGCAATAGACCCAGTGCCAGAAGAATTTGTGGGGAAGGGGTTTTACTCCAGACTTTTCCTAATGCCAAGGAAAGAAGGGCAGTGGAGACCCATACTTGATCTCACCTCACTAAACACCTTCTTAAAAGTGTCAACTTTCAAAATGCTGTCACTGTACACTCTGCTACCTTTCATTCTGTCCCAGGCTTTTCTAGCATCATTTGATCTAGAGGATGCTTACCTTCATATGCCAATTTTGACCCCTTGCAGATGATTCCTTACAATTTGAACTGGGTCATCTTTCTATTACTTTACTGCTTTGTCTTTTGAGCTGTCCACAGCCCCAAGTGTTTTCACAAAGTGTCTGGCATGAGTGATCGCTTTCTGCTGAACCCAATGAATTTTAATTTTTCCCTGCTTAGATGACCTGTTAATCCAATTTACTTCACCACAAATTCTCCTTGGTTCACCCTCCTCCTAACTAAGTTGGGGTTCACGAATGACTGTAAAGAACTCTTCCTGCACCCATTTCAAGACCTAGTTTTTTTTTGGGCTGCAAGCTAGACACAAAAGGAATGCAGGCCTACTTACCTCAAGAGAAGGTGCAGAGCCTTACAAACCACTTCCTCAACCTTGCCTGCTTCAGCCAGTGCTCAGCCAGGGAGATCCCAAAGCCTCTGGGGTTCATGACAGCTACTATCCCAATGTTCCCCTAGCCAGACTGAATATGATGAAAATACAGTGGTACCTGAAAACAATTTGGTCTCAGCACTCACACCCTCTGGAGGCCGTGATTCTCCTTTTGCCCTGTTCAAATGGGAACTTTTATGGTGGAAGGATCAGGTGAAACTCAACCAGGGTCCCCTTCCCTTCATTCCTTCAGTTCAGGAAATACACACAGATGCCTTGGACAAGGCATAGGGGCCTGGACAGGTAGCCAATGCAACTAAAGGAACACATCAACATTAAGGAAATGAGGGCTCTCATCCAGGCTTTTCAGGTCTTTTCACATCTCTGGGAATGAGTTACCCTATGAGGGTTCACAAACAACACAACAGTAAGGTAGTACATTAGGCATGGAGGAACTACATCGTACCAATTGTGTAGAATGACACAGAAAGCAAGGAACATTTCCACCAAGGAAAAACAAGTCACTCACAACCACATACAACCCATCACAGGACAAAGTTTTGGCAGACCCTTTACGCAGGTCCTCACAAATGGACCCTGAACAGACAGGTATTCCAGGGCATTATTCACCATTGGGGGGGCTCTTCATTTAGACCTGTTTGCTTTAAAGACCAACAAACAGCTTCCACTATTTTGCATCAGGCACCTTTGCCCCTCAGCTTGGAGGATGGATATTTTCACTTTTCAGTGTACAGAGAAGTTTCTCTATACCTTCCCTCCACTACATCTCATTGCAAGAGTTTTTCTAAAGACTCAAAAAAAAAAACAAAACTCTTGCTAGTAATTCCCTTTTGACCAAGACAGCATTGGTTCCCTCTTTCTTCTAGCCAGGGCCAAGTACTACAAATTGCCAGACCAACCAGATCTCATCACACAACAGAAAGGGTTACTGCTTCCACCTAATCTATCATCCCTAAACCTAACTGTCAATGAGAGGGTACTAATTTCTTACAGGCACATTTTTCTGAAGTTATTAAGGTTATCCAAGACCCAAGGAGACCCACCTCTTGAAAATCTTACATAGCCAAATGAAACAGATTCTCTATTTGGTGCCAAAGGAATGGACAGGACACCAACCAATGAGACGTATGTTCTATTCTGATATATCTGTGTGTACTCTGACATACAGGTCTGGGCTGTTCTTCCATCAAAGCTCATCTGTAAGTCATCTCCTGTTGCTTACCTCTCAGTCCCCCACTTATGTCCAGATCTGAGGTCAAGTTATTCTTTAAAGGGGGTCCTTCATCTTAGACCACCTAGAAAGTCCATTACCCCTGCTTGGAACCTCATCCTTTTGGCTGGAAAAACTTACCTTACCTCCTTTTGAACCAGCAATATCAGCAAACCTCAAATTCTGCACCTGGAAAGCTATCCCACTTTTGGCCTTCACTTCAGCTAGGAGAGTTTTATAAATTCAGGCCCATGTGGCCATTGCTCCCTTCCCTGATTTTCACAGAAACAGGGTGATCCTCATGGTTAAGCCTTTATTCACACCTAAAGTAGTAAATGAGTTGTCTCTCAATCAGGCCATAAACATACTGACCTTCTTTTCCAACCCGTAGAATCAGGGGAAAGGGATACTACATTCTCTGAACATTCAGACAGCTAAGATTCTATTTGAACAAAACAAAATCCATTCATAAATCTGGTCAATTGTTTCTTTTGTGGGCTCTAAACTGGGCAAACAGTATCCAAGCAAACCACTGCAAGGTGGATCTCTAAGGCCATGTCCTTCTGCTACTCTCTAGATGGCTGAGTCCTTGCCCTCATGCTCTTGAGCTCACTCTTCCAAAGCTGTAGCAGCCTCCAGAGCTTTCTACAAAGGAGTGGAGTGGATGCCAGGTCCATTTGGAAGCTGCCACCTAGTCATCTGTACACACTTTCAATAAACACCACAGAATATATGCCTTTTCAAGGTCCAGAGTTACCTTTGTGAGGTCAGTCCTGTCTGTCCTGTTGGATAGTTCTACTGCCTTTCAACCAACTACCTTTACTTTCCTTTTAGCTGTGGGAATCACCTATGTGTTAGGAATATTGCAACAGTGGTTTCAGCCAGGACATAGTACAGTTGTGAAAGAACATACCATACTAGTAGATGCCCTACTGATCACTGTTGCAATATTCCTTCCCACACTCCTTCCCTTTTGTACTTAATTTTATCCTTACTCTCTCTTTCTCCTATTGTTCATATCCCACTGGAAACACCCTAGAGCAGAGGAGGCTTTCTTACCACTTCATAATATGACCAGTTTTCTATATCATGGGTCTTCAGGCTGCGGGCTTGGAGAAAATCTGATGAATTACATTTGTCCGTCCACATGTATACCCCTACCCTTGCAAGCTGAGGTCACATGTTGAATGTACGATATTGGGAGAGTAAAGCTTTGGTACCCTGGCTGGACAACGGCAGTGATAAACCATGTGTTAGGAATACTGCAGCAGAGATCAGTAGGACATCTACTGTTATGGTGTAAGTTCTTACACAACTGTATTTTACAGTAGTTATAGGGAACACCCTGAATGGTCACTTGCATGAGAGAATGGTGTGACATGTATACCATCATTGCATGTTCACTTTCCTGGGAGTTGAGGCATTTTTTCCAGCTAAGTTCATTTTAGTTTCCATGCCATTGTTTGTAATGGGGAAGCATGCACAAACTAAAAAACTATCATAAAACATATAAATTATTCAAATAAAGTCAAAGATGAGATAATCAAGTTTCTATTAGACCTAAAATGTTCCTGAGTTTCATGTTTTCTA
Source organism: Protopterus annectens (assembly GCF_019279795.1). NCBI lineage: Eukaryota > Metazoa > Chordata > Ceratodontiformes > Protopteridae > Protopterus > Protopterus annectens. The sequence continues at coordinate 1,169,154,055 of NC_056746.1, forward strand.
AGACTTACTATAGAACTTTGTTGAGATGTGTTAAAATTGTGTTTCTCAGACCAGAAATCTATATACTCCACTGTATTTAAAGATGGGCATGGCAGGCATCTCAGCGCCATTCTCAGAGTAATATTTGAAGCAGTCTGTGCACACACTCACTTACCAGTCACACAAGTACGATGGTTGACATTTGCTTCTTTCTGTTCAACAGGTCAACTGCAATGATGACGATGGGATTCTCATGGGTCGGTGGGATAATAACTACGGTGATGGAATAAGCCCACTGCAGTGGATGGGAAGTGTTAAAATTCTCAGAAACTGGCAAAATCAGTCCTGCCAACCAGTTAGATATGGGCAGTGCTGGGTTTTTGGAGCTGTGGCCTGCACAGGTACGAAGCCGAAGATAATTCAACAATAAGATGAAACATTCTTGCTCATATAAGACTACAGGACGTTTTTGTCAGGTGTTCCGTTTTACCCACAATGCTTTGAGTATCATATCCAACAGTCTACTGCATGTTATTTGTACACACTGATTTAGATAGTCATACATTTTAACTACCAGGGAGGCACTGCGTGGAGTTTGCATTTTCAAGGAGTCTTTGTTAAAATATAACAAAGAAGAATAATTTTATTATACTGTCATTAGAAAGTACAGTTGTGTACATTTACCATAAATGTAGATGTTTGAGTGTATTCACTGTTGCAGTCATCACATTTGGGTCATCTGCTTGCAGTAGCCCTCAGTCGGCCTGATTAACAAAGTCTTGGGTCGTCTGTCAGTTGCTGTCCCTTCTTCCATGATGTTGGGTCGTCAGGGGTATAAAACATGCAGCTGGCGCCATTACATCAGTTTTTCTTGCCCCAGATGTCAGGTGCCCCCCTAATGAGAAGCAATTAAATCTATAAATATACAAGGTTATGCCTCCAACAAAAAAGCAAATGCACCAAAAAGCTTTTGAGCATAGTAAAGTAGAGTAGAGGTGTAGCCAAAAGAAGAAAGAGGGCTGGAGGGAGGGTAACCAGGACTGCAACAGTGAATACACTCGAACATCTACATTTATGGTAAGTGTGCACAACTGTACTATGTTCTTCGTGTTTCAAGGTTGCAGTCATCACATTTGGGTAGATTCCCAAAGCTAAGGATGGGAGAAGGAATTTAGATAGCATTAGGACAAGTTATAAGGCCGTGCAAGACTGCAGTGGCAAAGCCAGCTCTGGATTTAGAGAAAATTGGCAGATGGTAATGCTTGGTGAAAGTATGTACTGAACTCCAGGTAGCAGCTTCTAGGTTGTCCCTGGTAGGGACGCCTCTGAGAAAGGCTGTAGAGGCAGATGCAGCCCTGGTTGAGTGGGGTCTGATCCCCTGTGGGATAGGTTTTCCATGGTGCTTGTAGCAGAAATGAATGCAATGGCTTATCCATTTGGAAATGGTTTCCTTTGAAATAGCCTTCCCCTCTGCCCCTGCAGCAAATGCCACCAGCATTTGGCCAGATTTCCTTTGAGGTTTAGTCCTGTCCAAGTAGAATCTAAGTTGTCTGTGCACATCTAAGGAGTGCAGTATCCGTTCCCCTTTGTTCTGTGGGTTAGGAAAGAAGGTTGGCAAATGAATGGACTGATTAAGGGCCACACTGGATACCACCTTGGGCTTGAAGGAGGGACTGGTCCTGAGGGACACCCTGTCCACATGAAAGATGATGAAAGGCTCCACTGCCATGAGGGCCTGTGATTCAAATACCCTTCTTGCTGAAGTGATTGCTAAAAGGAAAGCTGTTTTCCAAGAGAGGAATTTTAAATCCGCAGTAGCAGTTGGCTCGAAAGGAGGAAGGGTGAGCTTTTCCAATACAAAGTTAAGGTCCCAGGCTGGAATTGGGGCTCTCCTGGATGGTCATAGATTTTTGAACCCTCTGAGGAACTGCTTAATCAGTGGATGTGAGAAGAGGGGGAGGTTCTGTGTAATAATGAGCTGAAATGGCTGAGGCTTGAATTTTGATGGAGGAGAAAGACAGGCCCTTGTGAAGCATCTCAGTTAAGTATTGTACAATCTGAGGTAAACTGGGCACTGCAGTGTTCATCCCATGAAACTGGTTCCAGGCACAGAATCTTTTCCATTTTTCGGCATAAGATTTTCTAGTACTAGGCCTCCTTGGCTCTGAAATGATATCCATCACTGGTTTACTGAGGGATGGTAAAGGAGAGATTAGGTAATTAGCCAGGCTGCTAGATTCAGTGTATGAAGCTGAGGGTGCAGAATCTGGTTCTCCTGCTGAGGCAATAGGGTAGGAGTCTGAGGCAGGTGCCATGGGGCCAACAGTGACACACTGCACTAGAGGGGGTACCAGTGTTGTCATGGCCAGTCTGGTGCAATCCAAATCATCCTTGGTTTGTCTTGTTTGATCTTAGTAGTACTTTGGAGAGCAGAGGCAGAGGAGGAAAGGCATAAACTGATAGGTTTTTCCAGCTGAAGGACAGAGCATCCACTTTCCACGCTTGTTTGTGGGAAGTCCTTGTGCAAAATTTGTCCAATTGATAGTTCTGGGGGGAGGCAAACAAGTCTATATCTGGGCCCCCCCATTTGCTTGTCAACATGTTGAAAATCCTTGGTTCTAGCTTCCACTCGTGTGGGTCCATGAGGTTTCTGCTTAGTTCGTCTGCCAGTGTATTTAGTTTTTCTGGCAGGAATTGAGCTTGTAGATGCACTTGGTAGCTCAGGGCTGTGTTCCACAATGCCATGGCTAGTCTGCATAGGGGGTAAGAATGTGTACCCTCCTGCATGTTTATGTACCACATAACAGTGGTGTTGTCTGTCTTTACCATTAATTGTCCTGGAAGAATGTGGTCCTTGAAGGCTGTCAGAGCATGCTGTACAGCTAACATTTCTTTTATATTGGTATGCAAGTGCATTTGACTTGGATTCCAAACTTACATTTACCCTGAATGCACTTCCCTGCCAGGTGAGCCCCCCATGTATAATCTGATGTGTCTGTTATTAGGGTTTGGGCGGCAGGGGGTGGTATGAATGGTAGTCCCTTGTTTTGGTGGCAGGCCTCTGCCCACCAAAGAAACTCTATGCATAGGCAAGGTATGATAGGAATCATTGCTTCTAGATCCTGAGAATGTTGACACTATAGGCTTTTTAGATACCATTGTAGTTTCCTCATATGCAGTCTTGTGTATGGAATCAGAAGAATGCAGGAGGCCATGAACCCCAAGGCTTGTAGTATTTGCATGCCCCCCCCCTGCAGTTGACCATCAGTTGTCTCCAGCTCCTCTGCTAATTAATACCTTAGACTCCCCAGGGCTCAACCCGACTTCAGGCAAAGACTTCAGAGAGAAAATCAAGGACACTTGTGAAGCATCACACTGCTTGTCAGAGAGAGTGCCCTAACTCATGTTTCCTCACAGCAGCCTTGGCAGCTCTGTGACTGCTGCCCTTGGTAGATGCGCAGGCCTTTCCATGCATGTACAACCTCTCGATGATTAATGCAGCACAGTGCTGGCCAGGCCTGTAAACTACATATTGCAGTGAGCCTTAGGCTGCTCACTCCCAACCCCCCCTAGACCTTCCAGCACCCATGCCACTAAGTGAATATGAGTTGTCTAAGGCACAGTAAGGACTTTATACCTCAATGCCACAGGATTACCAGTTTAAATGGATTTCGATTTGCAGTATCTTTGCACAGGTCTAGCTGACCTTTACTTAACTTCATCTATTGACCTGATTTTTAGTGGACAGTCACAAGCTACACTCATATCTATGTGTCATTATTGAATAGCGATTTTGGCAATGGGTAACAAAATAAATGATATAGAGGAGAATGGCTGTGGCTAATGCAATGTTAGCAGCAGTTAGTTAACCTTTCAGAAATTCCAAGGCCTTACATTTTATGAGATGTTAAAAGCTTAGGGGCTTTCTGCTGATTAAGCATCATCACCATTGCTAACAATTTATTACAATACAGCTTGCTCCTATTAGGCAGTTCTTTTTCTTTTCTCTTTTGCAGTCTTCCCGTATTGTAATACAGATGCAAGAACCTACACCAGACAGTTTAATAAGGCAGAAGATGTGATTTGCAGCAGGTGTATTCTACTACTTAATTTTGATAGATTACATTTGGCCATGCACTGCATTGTGTCTGGTTTACATGGCAATTCATTTATTATTAAACACTCTGTGAAATATTATCAAACAATATCATATAAACTGCACCAAACTCCTTTCAGAGCTTTTCCCCACCCCATCCAACTTAATTATACTAAGTCAAAAGTTAAGCAGCCTTGGAAGGAAGAGAATACTTCATATTTAAACAAACCCAACGGCACAAGAAACAAATATGTGTTATAACTCCAACATTTGATGAATTCTCTTTGATTATTTGATGCTCAAAGAAAGTGCAGTTGGTATGTTGCCAAGATTTTTTTTTGTATCGTTTGAAAATGTAGCATAGTAAATGTGAAACAAATGGCATACATCATAAAGGAAAATAACTTTTGTGTATTAAATATGTTAATGATGTTGCTTGTTTACTTGCACTGAAAACTGACTTCCATTTTCTCTCTCTAGTTTTGAGGTGTTTAGGGATTCCTACTCGTGTAGTGACAAACTTCAGTTCTGCTCATGACACAAACGGTAATCTGATAATTGAACGCTACCTAGATGAAACAGGAAAAGAGATAAAGAAGTCCAAAGATTCAATATGGTAAGCCAGTCTTAATTCGTAATAATTGCAAATACTTATTGAGTTATTCGTTCATTGATTTTGGTGACCCTGTAGTTCCAGTTAACAATGTTATCCCTTTTACAGAGAAAACACAGTAAAAAAATGGCTGGACAACACAAACCTACATCATATTAGTAGCTATGTAAACACGTTGTTAGGAAACAGGAGATATGCTATAAATATGGTCACCAAACAGTGAGTTTAGGACATTAGTGCATCCCTAGGATAAGCTACATAAGGAAGACTCCAGTTACTAATGGCAATAGAGTATACATACAGTAAACATGGCAGAGTCTAGTACAGTTACCAATGGTAATACAGTATACATACAGTACACATGGCAGAGTCTAGTACAGTTACTAATGGTAATACAGTATACATACAGTACACATGGCAGAGTCTAGGACAGTTACTAATGGTAATACAGTATACATACAGTACACATGGCAGAGTCTAGGACAGTTACTAATGGTAATACAGTATACATACAGTACACATGGCAGAGTCTAGGACAGTTACTAATGGTAATACAGTATACATACAGTACACATGGCAGAGTCTAGGACAGTTACTAATGGTAATACAGTATACATACAGTACACATGGCAGAGTCTAGGACAGTTACTAATGGTAATACAGTATACATACAGTACACATGGCAGAGTCTAGGACAGTTACTAATGGTAATACAGCATACATACAGTACACATGGCAGAGTCTAGGACAGTTACTAATGGTAATACAGTATACATACAGTACACATGGCAGAGTCTAGGACAGTTACTAATGGTAATACAGTATACATACAGTACACATGGCAGAGTCTAGGACAGTTACTAATGGTAATACAGTATACATACAGTACACATGGCAGAGTCTAGGACAGTTACTAATGGTAATACAGCATACATACAGTACACATGGCAGAGTCTAGGACAGTTACTAATGGTAATACAGCATACATACAGTACACATGGCAGAGTCTAGGACAGTTACTAATGGTAATACAGTATACATACAGTACACATGGCAGAGTCTAGGACAGTTACTAATGGTAATACAGTATACATACAGTACACATGGCAGAGTCTAGGAAAGTTACTAATGGTAATACAGTATACATACAGTACACATGGCAGAGTCTAGGACAGTTACGAATGGTAATACAGTATACATACAGTACACATGGCAGAGTCTAGTACAGTATACAAAATGTTCTGTAATGCATAAGGAATTGACCTTCAGTAGGTGCAAATAAAGATGATATGGATGCAAATACGACAAAGATGATATGGACACTGAGGTCATTATATGAGGCAAAGTAGTAACTCTCAGGTAAGTACTAGGCAATCAATCTGCTGACCATTACAAGCCTACCCAAAACCCTATATTCGAAAGTTCCCACCATTCTCAAAGAGGGCAAAATAATTCATACTGGGAGAGAATCTGAGTTTGCCCATTCAGTTTTCAATGTTTTGCTTAAAGGCAGTAAGGGTGCTGCTCTACTTGATATGCTATGGAAGTTTGTTCCAGAAGTGGGGGATACATTGAGATATGAATCTATCATGCCAATGTGCCTTATTTATCTACTGAAGAAGGTTTAGATGTTCATTGTAGTTAGTGTTGCAGTACTGAGTCTTGTGAATTTCTACCATGCAAAAGCCTATGGCCAGACTGAATACCAGTCTTTCACTATCTGACTGCCTGCAGACACCCTTGCCATCCAATGTCAGGATGTCAGTGACATAAAGGACCTTTGGCCAGCACCATCTTCAGTTCTTTCTTGCTGTGTCAGTCCAGTTCACAAGATTGTGTACATGATCATCATGAGTCCATTGGATAGCTTGAATTAAGAGAGTATTCAGCAAAGTATACCACTGGGGAACTTCCTTTATCTCTAGGTTCATAGGTACTTACTAAGGTATTGATCTGTGATGATCTTAAGACACCTAGCCTTACATTTCCATGGTAGTTTTTAGTCCTTATGTTTTCATACAAATAACCTACACATATGCTAAGCAAGAATATGTTGAAACATTTACATGTTTCCCTTATCCATGAGGAAGAAGGGTGCTAAACCGGGAATGAATGTGTGGTTACCTTTCCATTCATCCAAATTACAATTAATTGTATTTAGATGTTGAATGTTTAATGTTTAAAAAAGTAAACAATTTTCTATTGTGTGAGAAATGGATCCCTCACAATGACTTCCATTCTTACTATGTGCTTTGTTTAGGGCCTCAGCACAATGTATGAAACTGCACTTTTTGTCTTACAACAAGACGATGGAAGCACAGGGCTAAATCCTTCGGTCAGTATTTAGAGTCAGGTAGCTCTTGGCCTCCAAACATCATGGTGTCCACTGTTTCCCAGGCTGTCATCCTGAAGAAGCAAAAGGAAAAATGTTTCAAGGAGATGGGAGGGAGGCTAAAGACATCAATATGTCTGATTCAACCCCCATCATGAGATTGCTGACTCAGCTGAGGCAAAACTGCAACCCCCTGGTCCAATGCCTGCTAGTCCTGAGTCCAGTGGCACATCTCCTCCAGGGGCCACCATAACCATGACCAAGTCCTCTTGTGCCACCATCAGAATAGTGGCATTTGGGTCCTAAGCCATTGATTAGGGTATGGCTTCTAACACCAGGGTTCCAATGCCAGAGGGGGAGGGTGGTATCCCCTAGGTATTGGTTTGGGAAGAATTACCCAGGAACTAGATTGCGGTTAAGGCCACATAAACATGACTTGAAGTCTTGTTATCTGTCCCCAAACCCAAGACACCCAAGCCTAAACGGTAGGTAGGTTTGACCTAGCTGACACTGTCCAAATCCCCTGCCACCTCTACCAAGGTCTCTCAGTAGGACATAGTTAGGCACAAGACTTCATGGATTTCATGAAGTATAGACAACCCACCCTGGATAAGGAACCTGTGCCAGGAACCTCCCCTGGGAAAAGAGACATTGCCATCCAGGGAGACACCAATCCTTCAGGGTCAGAGGATGACGAACTTGCCTATGTGGAACCTCTTTCCCTTCAGTAGTATTTGAATTCTGATTTGAAAAGCACCTTGTCCTCAGCCTTCTCCTATGGATGTCCTTTGGGAATTCTCTTCATAGAATGAAGGAGTCCTTTCATTGGAAGTCTAGGGAAATCTCCCAGGGCCAAGCCAGTTATAGAAGACTCTTGAGCCAACCTGCCCCAGACCTCTGGTTATGCCTCCAGTTTACAAAGTCTTGGATAATGAGTTTTCTGATATATTATTACAGCCCAGTTCCTTAACCCCTGGCCCCAGAAAGCCATCTCACTTCTATAGAGTGATTGAGTCCCACAAAGACCTCTATAAGAATCTGGTGGCAGATCCAGCTGTAGTGTCTCTAGAATCCACCAAGGGATCATCTGAGTCTTCTTCCAAGAAACTTTTGTCAAATGATAGGGAGAGTAGACTCATAGGTTGATTTGGCAAAAAGACCTAGACCTCAGTGCCCTGGACATGAGAGCCATGAGAACTGTCAGTTCCACATGCTCAAATACCTTGAGTTTGTTCAGGAATAAATTAAAACTAAAGGAGGGGGAATACAACATAACAGCCTCCAGAAGGACATTCAGTAATTGTGCAATATAAGGCCAATAGGTCTCCAGACATGCACTTAAATATGGCTATGATGCATTGAATGCTTCATGCAGGGTGTCTGCCACAGGGTCAGTGATGATGAGACATGCCTGGCTGAGGACAGAAACCTCTGTCAGACCATATTAAAACAGAGTTTCTTGATGCCCCATTAGACAAGCAGTTTCTCCTTGGAGCCCCAGCAAAAACTGGATTTGAGAGAATGGACTGTGATGAGAAGAAGTCATTAGGAAAGTCTACCTATTCCCTACCCCTGATACAACAGAAACTACTCCACTAAGTCCTGGCCTTTCCCCTAGCAAGAAAAAGCAAATCCTCCTGCAGGGAAAAGGCCTTGGTACCAAAGAAATTGGCAAACCAACCAGTGCTCCAGACCGGGTGTGGGGAGTCTAAGGATCCTACCACTGGTAGAAGCAGCTGTGACTATGCTCAGACACCACCCTTTTTAGGCAGCCTCCCTCCCCAAAAACAAAAAAGGAAATTAATTCCACCCCTCTTAGAGGATCTGTTACAGAAGGGTACCTTTCAACCAAATCCTCCAGGAGAGGACACTTCAAGATTCCATCGATGCCTCTTCATAGTACCCAAAAAGAAGAAACCTGGAGACCCATCCTGGACCTTTCAAGACTCACATTCCTCATACCAACATTCAAAATATTAACCATACGAAACCTCTTTCCCCTTATCTTCCCAGGGGCTTGGATGATAGCTCTGGATATGAAGGATGCCTACCTTCATGTTCGTATTCTCTATGATCACAGGAAGTTCCTACATTTTCAGGCAGGATGAGCACACTACCAGTTTTATCCCCGATAATTTATCAGGGATAAAACTGGTAGCGTGATCCCTGATAATTTATCGTATTTAATACACCTACAGTGTCTAACAAATGGCTGGCACCAGTTACTCATTTTGAAGAACCAAATATCTACGATCAAACACTGCCCTTCTGTCGTATCCCCCCTTCTCCAAAATAATAAAGGAACATACCCATATTTAGACAATTGTTTGATTCAGGCAACATTACCAGCAGAACTTCTGACAGTCATTCAAATCACAATAGATTGCTTTCAGAAGCTGGGTCTTAGCCTCAATGTACAGAAGTGACTGACACTGGTACAACTGCACACAAGGAAATTGGAGTGATTCCTAAAAAAATTGCTGTTAGAAGCAATACCCCTCCTACCATATGGGAGGAGAACATTAAAGCCTATTGAGAAGCCCCCTTCCAACATCCAGAAGTGGTCTCAATCCTACCACAGACAGATTGGGCTTAGCTTGTGGAACACACCTGACAATATTCAGGGTTCAAGGAACATGTGACAGGCAACTTGCAGCTCAGCACGTAAATATAAAGGAAACAATGGCTGTTATACTAGACTTGAAATCATTCCAAAAAAGACTGACACCAGCAGCAGTAAAGATACTAAACGGGCAATAATACAGGGATGTGGTATATAAGTAGACAGGGGAACTCATTCCTACCACTTAGGCAGATTGGCATTAAACTATGGCTAGTTGCTCAGCAACTAAGACTGACACCCATAGCATCATATGTCTCAGGTCTGTACAACCTGCTGGCAGACATGTGTGAGCAGATTCCTACTAGAACCCAATGAATGGATGCTGAAAAGGGAAGTCTTTCTAGACCTGACTCACAAGCAGTCTCAGTGGGATGTAAGGGCTTGGATTATGCATCCTTGTGAATCTTAGAAGCATTTGTATTGGCTGTGGGTGTGAAGGGCAAAGATGGGCATGTTTCTGTATGAACTAGCCTGACATTTCTTAGTCTTTAAACTGAGATGTTTATGTGTGTTGTGCTTACCGAATATGTTCTGAGGTGAGAAGGTGGACTCCATATATATGCCTCTCAAATATCAAATCACTGTGAGGTAGCAGTGACGAGTTTTCAGTAAGAATAAGGCAGTTACTACCCTGCCTCTAAATACCTAATGCTATCAAGCTGGTTATAGGAGGGCAAACACTGACCAAGATTCCATGGCCAGTGCAGATGAAAAGTTATAACAAATTATACCATGACCCCCCCCAAAACGTGCACGCTGATTGGCCAGCGTGCACATTGTAAATCGAGTTATACTAATGGAAAAAGGTCCGGTTACCCGGACTTTTTTCCATTAGTATAACTCTACTTTTAAAACACTGTCTCGCAATGTTAAATGGGTTTAACTCATTCCCTCCAGTAGAGCTTTCTTGTGGGTGTACCTTTAACTCCTAGTGGGCGTGGCTTCAGCATTTAAAAAATAAAGTTTTCACCTTATATTTTTAATAAATGCCCACTGACAGAGAAGATATATCAATACAATTGTGTTTGCCATCATGTATGCTTCAAGATAAAATTTTCTGATACCTTGTATGTAACATGGTTTTGGAATTATTAATGCAAATATGAACAGGCAATATTTGACGCCTAGAGGTGCAGTAGGAGGTAACTGCAGAACCGCCTGGAAACGTCACTCGGCTGTAATGCGAGACAGCTTTAAAATAAGCAACGGAGATCTCCGTTGCTTATTTTAAAGCTGTCTCGCTATGCTAAACCCATTTAACATAGCGAGACAGGTTTTAAAAAAAAAGCAACGGAGAAAGCAAGATCTCCGTTGCTTTTTTTACTGTTTCGCTATGTTAAATGGGTTTAACATAGTGAGACAGTTTTAAAATAAGCAACGGACATCTCCTTTGCTTATTTTAAAACTGTCTCGCTATGTTAAACCCATTTAACATAGCGAAACAGTAAAAAGCCACAGAGATCTTGCTTTCTCCGTTGCTTTTGCTCAACTCTGATGTACTGTGCAGGCGCGGTACATCAGAACTGCCGGATGCCAGACATCTGCGGAAGGGCAGTAAACAGGCATTATACTATGCCATTATTTAAGAAAAGTAATAGTTTCTTTTCTTAAATAATGTCATGGTATAATAGCAGTAACCCACTTCTGGGTGTGGGTAATGCTGTATTTACCCACGGTTGGCTTTGTTTGGTCCCTCGGGCTTCACCCTCGGGACCAAACCATGCCAACCGTGGGTAAATCCAGCATTACCCACACCCAGGCGTGGGTTATTGCTATAATAACTTACTCTTATAGGCTGATAAGTAAGTACTAGGTTAGCTGCTCTAGCAGACCATTTCTCGCCTAGAAAGTTTTCCTTTTTTGTGCTTAAATTAATCTATCCCATTTGGTTATAGACTGGCCTTGCCCATTCCATGGTTGATAATTATATATTACCCATAATGAGAATAACCAGGATAATGCCATAAATAACTTGATGGGACCCATGCATGGGATAAAGCATTTAGAAGCTGCCTCTTCCCATTAGTAATACTTGGGTCAGTCCTGGGGCAAATTTTCTGCTTTCCATC